>NW_014024939.1:41946-43124 GCF_001186125.1 Sphaeroforma arctica JP610 | reverse complement strand
ATAGAGAGGAGATTACAATAATTTAGTCTCACTTTTATATTTCGTTTCGCTGCCACCTTTAATACCATATTGAGTTGATCTTTAGCCGCTTTATTACCTAAAGGAGAACGAAGTAAAGTAAAACACTTTATTTTTGTGGACAACCCTGTAGAAGAAGTAGATAAAGGCAAAAAAGTGCCAAATAATTTAAACTTTTAAAATCAGTCGATACAGACCAAACTTTACATATATATATAAGACTTTTATTTAGGCGAATTAACCAACCACTTTTAACATCACGCATAATATGCTCAACGCTTGAAATAAATAATGGGTTTCCCCTGCATAATGCATAGTTAAAAAAGCTCCACTAAGTATTTGAATAACCAAACAAAAACCTGCAGTTGAACCAAAACTCCAATTATAATTTAAGTTCATAGCCGTTGGATAATCAATAATATGAGAATCTACCCAACTAAGTATAGCATTTACATTAAACCTCGACATTAACTGATTAAATTATTTTGTGACCAAGGTACATGGAAGTTAAATGAACGAAACTCCTGACTTAACTCAATAGCTTCACAAACGACAACACGTTGGTCTTCATCATAACGTAATTCAAAATACCCACTTAAAGGAAAATCTTTTCTTAATGGGTGACCTTCAAAACCATAGTCTGTTAAAATACGACGTAAATCAGGATGATTAGAAAAACTCCAAATAAGTTCCACGATAGATCTCACGTTCCCACCAATTGGCTGAAGGGAAAAGACTAACTACGGAAGGTAAAGGATTTATTTCATCAGTATGTGTTTTAATTCGAAGCCTGGAATTAGATCTTAGATTTAGAAGCTCATAAACGATTTAAAAAGGCTCTTCTCTTTCTGGATAATCTACACCTCAGAACAGACAAGCAATACCAACTCTCTACAGATATGTACACAATATATAGATGTCTTAGGTAGCACAAAAAGGTAACAGAGATAGTGGCCAAATGGGTGACCGATTCATTATTTTGGTATAAACTAAGGAGCTCAAGTATCGGTTATCCACTTATCCTATGGATTAAATAACCAAATGTTACACCAAGTTCAACTTATTTGTACACAGAGGTCGACATACCTAGGGGGAGGGAAGGCTGTACCACTGAACTATAGATGTCCCACCCAACTTTTTGATAGATTAAAAGAGGAATC
>NW_014024939.1:40056-40579 GCF_001186125.1 Sphaeroforma arctica JP610 | reverse complement strand
CATGAATAAGACTTTGAGTCCTTTCAATGGTTACCAAAACTAAAAGAAGAGTGATATAAGGAATAATTTTTACCAAGGAAGATAGCGTTCTTAGGTAGGAATGGGGGATTATGCTATGACATCCTCATCAGTGAAGTCTTCTTGTTAGTGGACATTTCGTGGTGATGGTGGCCATGTCTATTACTCCTAAGATTCTAGGCACATGTGTAATTCACAATACCAGTCACCCGTAATTTTAAGCTATCTTAACTCTAGAAGAGTGGAAGGAGGGGGTGGCCAGGCTACTGAATTAGATGGATACTCACAGCTACTTAAAACATTTACCTAGGCACTTACAGGAAGATTAAGTACTAGTTTATAGAATACAAGATGGCACAGTACACTGTTAGACAGACTTATAAAATTGACTTTGTGTAAAAATAACTCACTGATAAATATAAGTTGGATGATCTTGGGGCAGCTACACTGTTTAGATCTTTACGTCAACCCTCTAAGGGTCTAATGCATAAACTACTTTCACGCA
>NW_014024939.1:35525-38825 GCF_001186125.1 Sphaeroforma arctica JP610 | reverse complement strand
AATCTAATATATCCTACACCCCTCCCCTCCCCTCCTCCGGTACCACATGCAGAGATATCCCTGCGGGAAAGATAATAAGCTAAGAAGGATTCGAACCATCAACCTTTCGATTATCAACCGACTGCTCTACCAATTGAGCTATAAGCTTATAGTGTTCCTCTATGGCCCCCTCCTACCATAGCATACATCACTTCTCCAATAAATAACTAGATCACCTATAAATTTTATGAAGAGAACGGGCACCCCCACGCCTGTTCTAGTGGCTATCATCCAGTCCCCTATATAGCCTCCATCCTGAAAGGACCGCAGATCTCAAGATTAATACCCCGTTAGAAGATGATCAGGGTCGCTATCTCCTATTAAAATAAGGGGTATATAGCCTAATTAAAACCAACTTTTGATACAAGCCTATCAACCCGATCGATCTCTTTACCAGGGAGGGCCCCTCCTACATGCGGGACCCTTTAGGGCTCCCCATCCCCTCAGGATGTGGAGCCCTCTACGATTGAACCAATATTAGATGTACTAACACAACTTATTTACCTCACCTATTTGGAGGGGAAGTTATTCAGATATAGAATACTCATTCATAGGAAGATAATCTCTCTATAGAAGGGGTACAGGTGTAGAAGAAGATGTATAGATAATGTGTAGATATTCTATGAGGAGGAGTATAATATCTAGTTATAGAGGGGTGAGATAGGTTGTAATAAAATAAATCGGTATAAGTATGGTTCCTCCGGGGGGCTAAAAGTGATTAAGAGTTCTAAACATACTTCCATAAGTAATGGGTCTAGTTGTATTAGGGGGGGGGAGAGTGCCCCCCGTAAGATTACGGGGGGTGCTCTCTACGAGAGTTTTACTATCTTTGAGGTAAAGAGTACCTGTAGGTTGTAGAGTTTATAAAAGTTATTTATGGACGAGATAGAGAGTATGACTGTGGTGGTAGATATAAGGTTAGGCTCTAAACCTCTGTGGCTAGGTATGAGAGGACATTAATCCAGGAGGGTAGTATCTACGGGTAGTATGAATGTAATAAGGATAGAAAGGTGTACAAATGTAGCTAGTTTATTCAATGTGGTACTGATATAGAATTATTTGTGTGAAAAGAATTTAAGTAAGGTAGTAAGAACTAAAATGTCCCTAAGTATAGCTGTACAGAAGCATACAAGGTAAGAGATTACTATAAAAAGGTAGTGGTATACCTTATAAGTGGAGGAGCTTCGTAGAAAAATTTTAAGAGGATAAAGAGGAAGGGAATGGGTCAGTGGCTAACAGGGGTAATAGATGTGCTTATAATGTAAGGAAGCTACTAGAATAGATATCGGTGGTGGAGAGATGGGATAGATAACTACCAGGCCACCTTCATTTTTAGGCAGGGTGAATGTATCCACATTAGCTTATGAATAGTGGTATAAAAATCTTATATCTACAATAAATTTTTAGGGTTAGGAAGGTATGGTCCTCTCGAGAGGGGCATCCCTCCTACGGAGGTATTTAGTCTTACTATAAAATATCTATGTACTAGGGGGGTGTCTACCCATCGGTGAATATCAAAAAGTGTGGAGAATAACTACGAGGGGATAGGCTATCTGTCTGGTAGCTGTGACCTGGATTACCTAAACACTTTTCATGTTGTGCCTCACATAGGTTGTCTGTTATTTATCATTCGTGTCACAAGTCATTGGAGGTTAATTCAACAGGCGTTCTTGTATGACTCCTTATGATAGGACCACTACCCTTTGGGCCTAGAAATGTGTACTCTGGTGTATATAGTCGATTTTCCTTCGGCTATCACCTCGCACACGCCACTAACTCCCTCACCCATAAGTTAAATTTTAACAATTGTGGGACTAAAACTTACTCGGAGTACTAGTCCATAATATGTTTGATGGGTTCCTTGGGGTAATACTAGGATTAACTTATTTCCATAAACCTTTCTAACTTCCCTCTCACTATCTTTAACAACCTCTTTGAACCCGCTTTCACTATTAATAATTCTCCGTATCCTTGTATCCCCACGCTTTTTGTTGACAATCTTAATTCTTCTTTCCCCTGTCCCCTTCTTATATTCCTCCTTACTCCATCCCATTCATCAATATTGGACTTATCTCTCCTCCTTGTGGCACTCCCTCTTTCGAATTATTTGTCTGATACTAACCATCTCCCCTTTTATATATATTTAAACTCTTCTGGTATCGGTGTCTCCTTCCCACTTCTCTCTTCCTTATGTCCACTCACCTACCCTATGTATATCCTACTTCTGTTTTTAGCTTCTTCTTTACCTCCCCTACGCCACTAACGCTCTCAACCATAGTAGCTCTCTTACTGAGGGGCATATTACCTAACCAAAGATCACTCATATACCTAAATTATTTTATTGTCTAAAACCAAATCAACTTTCTTAATTCTGAAAAGGAATCGTAGATCCGCTAAGGGATCATCTTTTACATCCCTTCGGGATGGTAGAGGGCTCTCGGAGAGATCGTACATCCCGCTTCGCGGGATCCCCTCGGATGTGCATCCCTCGGGATGTACCATTGAACCCTCAACTACATGCCCTTACTCAACATACCTTTGTCATTTACCCCTCTCCTACTATATTTTACTATATCCCACTCTAAATTACTTATACGCTTCTAGTACTCCACATTCACAACTAATAACCCACCTACACGGACAGAATACTCCTACTACCTCAGTACCTTTATAAGAATATACAGATTATCTCAGAGTCTAGGGAGCACCACTGAAAAAGTATTATTCTTACGAAAGTCGAGGCAGGCTTTGAACCCGCAGGGGCAGGCAAGCAAAGTTTACACCCTCTCAGATGAGTAGGAGACACTTACACTCAGGGTGTAAGATCGCATTATATGGTGAATGTAGTTAAAGCCGGTAGCACTACTGTGAAAATGAGACTCTGATACGAATAATTTCTGGGAGCATGGGGTGATCCTTCTAGGACTACTCTACTCTAGTGTATCTAAGACTTATTTTATCCTCAAGGGACTGACCAGAGAGTTATACACCCTATCTTGGTGGGATGAGGGACCTTATTTTAGTTAACTATAGCTTCGCTCCTACCTCGCTACGCATATAATTGTGATTTATAAAAGCCATCTGGATCTCTTGACCCCTCCGGGGAGAGTAGCTATCTGTCCGCAGAGTATAGTCACTACCTGTCTACAACCGGTGTCCCTTCTTCGACCAAGCTACAGCGATTGCGGATCATACTGGCTACGATACAAATCCCAACGATAACCTTCAACAAATTACTAAGCCCAATAGTAGTGTGGACAG
>NW_014024939.1:26509-35114 GCF_001186125.1 Sphaeroforma arctica JP610 | reverse complement strand
CTGTAGTCAATGCCTAAACCGAATCCAGTAGTCATATGTAACAGGAGTACTCCCTTACTGAGCTGTCATGATAGTACGAGGACCACTCCCTTTCGGGGAGAGTGCGAAGTAGTTATTCTAAATAGGTAAAACTCTTCAATTTAAGGGATAGGGCTATCATCTCTTTGTGTGTACTTGTGCTACCACCGAATTGTTTTTACATTCTTATCTTAACGCCTGAGCATACTATGTCCGTCCTCCTGTGTCGGTCTATGATAGACTATTATTAGTGTTTCTTAATATAAGTTTAAATAGTATAATAATCCACTCAATTACCTAATAATTTCATCTCCCACTGTACTGAATCAACCTTCATCCTTGTAGAGGATTCCGTATTACTGACATCTTTCTCACCTCCCCTTACCTATTATCCAATATTATGGTGGCTACGAACCTCTGATGTAAATTGCTGATTGCACAGATATTCTTCTCTTTTCCAGATAAATGGTGACCAGGCTACCCCATAGGAGTGTACGCTACCCTCCCTCGTAGCTACCTTATCTCGCGAGGAGTGGGTGAGGCTAGGATATGTGATCTCAGAGTGGAGGTAGGGGTTCCTGACAGAAGTTATAGAACGGTATCTGTGGTGTGATCACCTGCGTAGGAAATGGCTATCTCACAAGTATTTTTGTTCCTGGTCTGCGACAGATCATAAAGGTATTTATATGCTGCAGTGGTTAGCACACATCTATTCATTATCAGGTATATCATACACTATACGTATATAACTATCCTATAGCTATTACCCCAGAGGGCATGGTAGATCCGAAGGGATGGATCTTATCTTACATCCTTTCGGATCCCCACTCTTTGAAAGACTAGAGTGGGGTACCCCGGAGGGGCCGCTAGTCCCTGTTTACAACAGGGGCTCATCCGAAAGCAGGGATGTAGCATACCTTAGATCCATCCTTCCTGATGGCTGGCTCCCTCTACCATAAGGTATGGTGTCCCCGCGGAGCGGGTCTATCCAGAAGGGATGGGAGATCTCGTAGAGATCGTCGAGGGCCCCTTGGGGTCCCCCCATCCCGCGAAGCGGGAAGCCTGTACGGTCCCTTGGACCTACGATCCGAAGGATGTAAGGTCCCCCTTCGGGGACCTACGATCCGAAGGATGTAAGGTCCCCCTTCGGGGACCTACGATCCGAAGGATGTAAGGTCCCCCTTCGGGGACCTACCATCCACCCCTTAACGCATATCTCTACGATACCCCCTCCTTTACTATAGATATCTAAATATAGTTGATTAGCTTATAACTTCATCTCCACGAGCGACCTCTCTTGGCAGCATCTAAGGACTATCTATATTTTTATGCAACACCTGTAGACAACTATTTAACGTCCTCCTATAGGACCATATACAACCATGTACACACACTGCGCCCAGCTAGAGTTGAACTAGTGCGCTACTGACACGGTTTTTGAGACCACCGTGTCTACCATTCCACCTCCTATTATTATACACACTATTATAACCACACCTATAACATTACATAATTAATGGGTATCTAAGCTAAGATAGAGAGAGTTTTTTTTCTAGTTTTGTGGAACCCTGAAGGGACGGGTCCTCGGAACCCGGGGAGGGACCCACACCTTCTTTTTATCCCCTCCCCTCTTCTTCGATAGGGGTCTTTATGAGTTTCCCCTTAGATGGCTATTTAGAACGGTCTTTGGGTACTAACCACACCTTCATTTTTAACACTTAGCTTTCGCTCCTAAAGAGCTAGTCACGCAATCTCGTTAGATTTATATACACATTACTTAGATGTTTCAGTTCATATGCTTCTTTTCTCATTGGGTGGGACTTGAACCCACGCCCTCTGGATATACTAGTAAATTGAAGTTCTAATGGTTTCCTTACTGTCTTCCATTATCCCGCGTTCTTTAGCGGGAAGACGTGTAGTACACAATCTCGGAGAGATCTACCATCTGATATTTTATATGTACACGCTATTTTTACCCACAGCTGTTTCTTATCACTAGAATTTTACCCCCGTACTTCCACTCGTGACTCTTGTCCACACCACTTTATCTTGAATGATGGGTCCCCCAGGTTTGAATTTTACAGCTAAAAAAAGCCTTTATTTTTGCTTTCTGTGCCCCGGGGCACATAAGGCATGCGCTAGCGCTAACTAAATTATCTAAACCTATGCCGCGAGAGATTTCAGCTCGCGGCACACGTTTGAATCTAAAGATTAGTTAGGGATCTACGGTCCAAGGGACCGCAGATCGTGGAGGGTCTCCCCTGGGACCCTCCTACAGGCACCTTCGGTCCCCCACGTTTGAATTTTACAGCTAAAAAAAGCCTTTATTTTAGCTTCCTGGGGTCCCTCCCCGGAACCCGGGGACCCTCCACCACCCTCTTATGCGATCTTACAGTCTCTTTTCCCGAGGGGATGGTGGAGGGTTGTGACCCTCCTACACCTCCGGTACCCTTATAAATTTATAAGAGATCTCCCTACCATGACTATCTCCCTACTACTACATTATTTCTATATAACATCTATCTCCATAGAGTAGGTATAGTGTTGTAAGCATATAAAAATAAAGCATTTCATAGGTGTGTATGTAGATCAGATGGTTAGATCGTCGCTTTGTGGCAGCGGAGAGGTTGGTTCAAGTCCATCCATACACCTCTTTCTTTTTTACACTCTCTCCCCCCGACCTAGTCGAGGGTCATCACTTCATCATATGACACTTTAGTATTTTTACGGTGTCCTGGATTTTTAGATCCCTCGGGAACCCTCTTATGCTACACCCCGAGGGGATCGAACCCACACCTTCTTTCTCTCCTCTTCCAGAGGGCTGTCTTACATCATATCCCTTCAGGATACAGTAGACCCGCGTACCATCTCTTAGCGGGGAAAAGTTATCCCTACGGGAATCGAAGATGTAGGAGGGTTCCGGGGAGGGACCCTCCACCATCCCCCGTAGGGGGACATAAGCTATCCTACGGTCCCTAAAAGAAGAGAGGGACCTACGATCCCCGGGGGGATGTAAGCTACGGTCCCCCCGGGGACCTACGATCCGCCCCCTTCCCCCTTTCCAAGGGGGGAGCAAGGAGGGCTGTAAGATCACATCAGATCAGATCACATCAGATGAGATCCATCCTTCCTGATGGAGCTCTCTACCATAGCTCACCCTGAGTCCTCTCACGAAGATTTACTTCGTCATCGGGAGATCATTAGTTTAGTCTCATTTATTCAACTTAAAGTCTCTAGGGAGAAGGTAGTTATAAGTCAAAGGATGCCCCACTCCTCGTCGGATGGATCTTACATTTATCTGCTATCTACATAACCTAATAGGATTTTATAAGGTGAAAGAGTACAGACAGACTGATGGGTACCCCTGACACTTAGGTGGGGAAGTTCTCCTTGTCTCTAGTGATTCAGGAGGGAAAGTTTATCTGTATCGTAGAGATTGTAACAATAAACTTAGCTACAATCCTAAGAGACCTTATATAGGTAGTGATTTATACTCTACTTACTAGGGTATAAGAGAGTTAGGGATTAGAGCTACAGCTCATAAGCTCTCTCTGACATCAGTATGCCTACTTCGGATGTATCCTTGAGCCCGGTCTATCGTGTGATGTTTTAGAGTTGTAAGGTAGTAAAAGTTATATAGCATACTGAGAGGATAGAGATATGTTAGTAGGTAGGAGGGAAGGATATGATATCCATAAGAAGGTATGTGAGAAGGGTATATGGTATAACCTATAGCTAACTAAGGGTAAGAGGGGATAGGTAAGGATAGAGGTATCTACTAGTAGTCTTAATAGGAGGATATTATGCTATCACTAGAGTGTAGATAGAGGAGTGTATAGAGATATAGCTAGACTAGGAGTATGTCTCTAGGGGTAGGTCTATAGGTAAGTTAGACTATCCTAGGATCACCATCAGATGGTACCTTATATCCCCTGGGATGGTTCTAGGGTAGCATAAAATAGTGTGCCTTCTCTTCCCCCTAATATCGGGTACCCTTAGGGTAGAGTCAGTACTTAGAAGAAAGAGGACACAAAGGATAGTTGGGTGTACAAATGTAGCTAAGTTAGGATATGTCTCTAGAGTGGTAGGTAGTGATTGAATCCCCGGGGGGACATAAGCTATCCTACGGTCCCTAAAAGAAGAGAGGGACCTACGATCCCCGGGGGGATGTAAGAGCCTTCCTGATGGATCTACCATCCATCCCCCTACGGATGCCTGCCTCTCCGATAGTAGTAGTCCTATAATATGGGTATATATATAAGTATAGAGTTCAATTGCATAAAAAGAGTAATAATGTATATATAGGTATAAGGCTATATAAACCCCTTAGGGTTATCAGTCAAATATGGGGGTGATAGGTAAAATAAAATAACTGGATAGGAAATAGGTAATCCTATTAAATTATAATCAGAGTATGTGGTGGGTGAGTAGGTTATATCTATGGTAGTAGATATCTTTCTAGTGAGGAGAGTTTTACGAAGAGATCCTCCTAAATTAGGTTAGGGGGAGAAGGTATCCTTCGCCACCTACACAGAGAACTAATGTCCTTAATATATTAACGGATAACTGGTCTCGATTCCGTAGTCAAATTACAACTTTATAGGAGGTATACCAAGATTATAGAGACATAATAAAAATATATCTCAAAAAATTTGGTAGACTGGAGGTTAGATGGGTAGATCGGCGGGATAGGAATAGGGGAAGTGGCCTCAACTATGGAGGTGACTATCTCTTAGACATCGTCATAAATATTTATCAGGGTTACTCTTCTTATCCTAGATAGGGGGGGTAGTCTCATAGGTATGTGCACACCTATGACCACACACAGATCATGCTAGTACCTTACTCCTAAGGACTCCTGTAGTGTAGGAGGGTCTCCCACTCGAGAGGGAATCTAGGTGTACAGATAGGGAAAATAGCTATTAGTGTATTAGTTGAATAGATAACGGCTTCATTATAATACCTTATGTCCAGTAGAAGGTGAATAGATCTGAGGTTATTGTGTCAGTGGAATAGAGAATATATTCTGTTAAATTGGGCCCTAGAGGGGTGTAAAGTAAATGATGTGCTATTCCTCAGTAGATGCAGATCTCTTTCAGATGAGCAGTACAATAGATATAGTAAAGTATGGTTCAGTATATATGCTTAGGTAGTGCGATTGATGAGCAATATAAAAAGGATTAATAGGTATATTATTAGTGGAAATGAATATAGGGGTGCCCTCTCTACCACGAGGATCCGCAAGGAAGGCTGTATCTTATTTTACCTCATCTTACCTTACCTTAGAGCCATCCTGAAGGCGAGCTCCAGGACACCATGGTAGAGTGCAAAGATGGCTAGCTTGCTCTCGGAGAGAAGGAAAGGAAAGGAATCGTACACCTGAGTCAGGCCCCTGCTCCCCCCCAATATTGGGGAGGAGACTCCCCCTACCTTTGGTTATGCTAGATATGTGATCTCAGGGTGGAGGATACCTATTGTCATAGGGTAGTGGGTTACAGTAGAGGTAAATAGAACTATGTGTAGGGTTCAAGTAGCTATATAGAGGTGGGGATATGTGTATCTGAATTTAAGACATGTTAGATTTATGAGGAGCATGTAGTAGAAGGTTGTACAAAAGTATACCTAATGGGTTATTGTGGTATAAATGAGGGGTGAGGCATAGATGGTATATGTAAGTAAGGGTGTTAACTCAATAATGCAGAGCATTACACTTTTAATGTATTGGCTGTGGGTTCAAATCCACTCAAGGTAGTGATAGTAAATTATTTATCTGTAGCTATGATTCTATTTTTAATAGGGGTTTTAGGTATCGTTTTAAATCGTAAAAACTTAATAGTAATGTTAATGTCAGTGGAGTTAATGTTATTAGCAATTAATTTAAATTTTATAGTATATTCAATATTACTAAATGATGTGATGGGACAAATATTTTCTTTATTTGTTCTAACAGTTGCAGCAGCAGAATCAGCCATTGGGTTAGCGATTTTAATCGCTTACTACAGAGTTAGAGGAAGTATTGCTGTAATTTATATTAATCTTTTACGTAATTAGATGTATTTAGCAATAGTACTTTTACCCTTATTTAGTGCGATTGGAGGAGGTTTATTTGGGAGATTTCTAGGTAGTAAAGGAGCAGGATTATTAACAACTTCTTGTATATTTTTAACGGCGTTATTATCTTGAAAAAGTTATTTAGGTTTTTTAGGGTATGACGGGTCTGGGAGCTCCGAGGGTCCAAAATGATTAAAAGTGGCTAGTTGAATAGATAGTGATAGTTTATTAATAAGTTGAGGCTTACAAATTGATAGTGTAACAGTGACAATGTTAGTTTTAGTAACTACAATTTCAACTTTAGTCCACATGTATTCCACTTCTTATATGGATGGAGATCCCCATCTACCAAAATTCCTTTGTTATCTTTCGTTATTTACATTTTGTATGCTTATTTTAGTAACTGGTGATAACTTATTATCTTTATTTGTAGGGTGAGAAGGTGTTGGATTATGTTCATATCTTTTAATAAATTTTTGATCAACAATTATCCAAGCTAATAAATCAGCAATAAAAGCTATGGTAATGAATAGAGTTGGTGATTTAGGTTTTACTTTAGCTATGTTGTTAGTATATTATACTTTTGGTTCTATTGACTTTTCTACTATTGCGGCATTAGCACCTAGTAGTCAATTTGAAACCACTAGCTTATGACCGATAGCGCAAACTGAGATCTCCCCAATAAATAATTTTACAGCGATTGGTATTCTCTTTTTCATAGGAGCTGCGGGTAAATCGGCTCAATTGGGCCTACATAGTTGATTACCAGATGCAATGGCGGGTCCCACGCCAGTTTCAAGTCTTTTACATTCTGCTACTATGGTTACCGCTGGTGTTTTCTTACTAATTAGATTGTCACCTATTTTAGAGTTTACTCCCAATGCTTTATTTATTATTGCAATTATTGGGGGATTAACAGCATTTTTTGCTGCATCTGTTGCCACAGTACAAAATGACTTAAAAAAAATTATTGCTTTTTCTACATGTAGTCAACTCGGTTATATGGTCTTTTGTTGCGGATTATCTAACTACAATGTTGCTTTATCACACCTTTTTCAACATGGATTCTTTAAAGCATTACTATTCTTATCCGCTGGATCTATTATTCATGCCCTTGGAGATGAACAAGATATTAGACGTATGGGTGGTATTATAAATTACTTACCTTTTACTTATTCTGTGATGACTATCGGATCTCTTAGTTTAATGGGATTCCCATGACTTTCTGGATTTTACAGTAAAGATCTAGTTTTAGAAATTGCTGCTGCCGTTGGAGAATTTAATACCACTGGGTCTTTTGTATTCCTTCTAGGTAGTCTATCTGCCTTCTTAACAGCTTTTTATAGTATGAGATTAATCTACTTTGTTTTTATTGCTAACACTTCTACCTACCGAAACCATTTTAGTCATATTCATGAGTCACCATGGCCTATGATTTTCCCTTTGGCTTCTTTAGCTTTCCTTAGTATTTTTAGTGGATATTTTACTAGAGATAGTTTCGTAGGAATGGCTACGACTTTTTGAAATAACTCTTTAACTATTTTGCCCGGACATATTACTATAATAGAATCCGAGTTTCTACCCGCCCACATTAAGTTAATACCACTTATATTTTCCCTTTCTGGGGCCTTTTTATCTATACTTACTTATTATGCTTTTAATCCACTTTTATTTTCTATTAAAATTTCTACTCATCAACTTTACTCATTTTTATCCAACAGATGATATATAGATTTTATTTATAATTCCTTTATTGCTAAAACCACTTTACACTTTGGCCACCTAATATCTTACAAATTAATAGATAGAGGTCTTCTTGAGAAAATCGGCCCTAATTCTATCTACTCTCAATTAACTAAATTAGTTAAAAATATTACTATTCTACAATCGGGCTATATCTTCCAATATGCCTTATTAGTCTTTTCATATACCATCTTTTTTTTATTTTTTAAAGATTTAACCATATACACAATCACTCTATTAATACCTCTAATCACTTTATTCTTTTTGTAAAATAAGTTGCCTCATAGTGGCACACACATTTTTTAACTGGGGATGATCCCCGCGGAGCGGGGAGAAGTTATCCCTACGGGATCATCCTAAAGGGACACCTTATGGTGGAGGGCAGGAGCCCTCCTACACCTTCGGTACCTAAAGGGGTCATCCCTAAAGGGATGATCCTAAAAGGGATATGGTAGAGGCAGGGCTCCACCAGGGGAGACCCTCCACAACTCCGAAGGAGGGAGAGGGAGAGAGCGTGTACCTGAAGGTGTAGGTGTACCTGTTCACATAGGAGTGCAAAGCTACGATAGATACCATCCAATTCATAAGTGCGTACGCAATCCTATGGTGTCAAGTACCTGATAATTCCATAAAACCGCTGTCCCTCTGAACACCACCCTGAAATAGGAGAGAGTGGGGTCAATAGAGCTATCTAAAAGGTGGTTCAATTGGTGTTGCGGGGTCCACATCTAGATTTCTGGGGTCAATATCTTGTTTTTAAACAAGGATGTTTAGCTCAATTGGCTAGAGCAAT
>NW_014024939.1:23923-25330 GCF_001186125.1 Sphaeroforma arctica JP610 | reverse complement strand
CGTGGGGGACCGTAGGTGCCTGTAGGATAGGTTCTGTCCCCGGGGGCAAGACTAGATACCCTATAGCTTAAAGGATGGGATGGCTCTTTTGTGACATCTATTTTATTCTAAATCTTATTTTCTGTAAAATCATAAATTTGTATAATGCCATGCTTCTGTGTATGGTGTACCCCAATCTTAAGTAGTCCAAAAAGGTGACTAGAATAGTCCATTGATGGGCCTAACTTTAAACTGCTATTTATCATCTTCTTCGTAATCGTTACAAGTACTGCCTCAATTTTTGATAAAAATGACTAACTTGGAAAGATCAGGTGTCAAGATGGCTGTTTCGATGCTATCAGTGAATATATTCTGTGTAGATGGGAATTTAAAAGGTATTGGAAAGTGTTTCAAATCGTTAAAAATGGTAGACCCCACCTTCATTTCATCATTGATAATGTCGTTTAGGTTTTGATAAATATCATCAACACTATCCTCCTGTATTGTGTGGTTGGTAACTATTCTGTTGTATGGGATTTTTGGATAGGATAAGTCCACCCTTCGGCTATCAGTCTAAGTATATTTGATAGCCTCGGTCTTCACATCTTTGACTATGAAACTTGAGCGAGTACCAGGTGTTGGATTTTAGGGTTTTTAATATCATTCATTACATCCTCCAAAGTTATAACATTAAATTTTATGGGTGAGTTATTAGAGGTTTAACGTATATTGGCTATAATGTCTGATCCTGTCTATAGTGGTATATATTCTTGGATTAGGGGTGGGGAGGTGTATAAAGTACTTAGAGGTGTCACCCGATTAATTCTTAGAGATTGTCTGTAGCTCATATATTTAGGGCGGGATTAGAAGTAAGTGGTGGCCATCTACCCCTCTCATAATATTTACAGTTATGTTCCACTGACCCTGACCCCCTCCTGTCAAGTATACATAAGATTATTAAGGCATTAGTAGCCTTCGTCAGAGAAGGACCCAAGGAGATCACACAAGATAATCTAATGGTAGAACCATCAGGAAGGATGGATCTAAGGTATGCTACATCCCTGCTTTCGGATCCCGCGTTCTTTAGCGGGAAGACGTGTAGTACACGATCTCTCCGAGAGGGTAAACCCTCGAGTGGTGGAGAGCGGGGCAGTAGCCCTCCTATGTGTAGGTGTACACGCCCTCTCCCTCTCTACGAGAGTAGTGGAGGAGGTAAACACACCTCCGGCTCGGGGGAGAGAGCCCTCGAGTACCCTGCCATAAATTAGAAAGTTATACCTTAGTAATAATAGGTGTGTAACCATGAGTATATACTTCCGTAGGAGGGATCTAAGGTAAATTGCATCCCTGAGAGATACAGTGGACCCGGGTTCCACCCCTTGGCGGGGAGATAATATGCAATAAGAATACGGTTTTAAGCCAGCTATA
>NW_014024939.1:22015-23253 GCF_001186125.1 Sphaeroforma arctica JP610 | reverse complement strand
ACCCCTAAAAGGTTAAGTAGACTACTAATCCAATTTATTTCTCCAAGGGTGGGTCGGAAGTAGACTAAAACCTTTCGGTGGGGATCCCGCGAAGCGGGATGTACGATCTCTCCGAGAGCCCTCTACCATCCCGAAGGGATGTAAGAGGGCTCCCTTAGCGGATCTACGATGGTACCTTAGAATAAATCTATGTGCGGGATGGTAGAGGCAGGGCTCCCGCCTTCAGGAAGGATGGTGCTTCTCTAGGGTAAGATGAGATACAGCCCTCCTTGCGGATCACCATCTCTCGCGGAATGTAGGAGGGCTCCCGCCCTCCACGATGTAATTTTACTATCTTTCTTAGCTTTCTTATATTTACTTTTTTATCAACCAACAGCAACTTCCGTTACCATTACCATGTTACGACTTATTCCAAATTGCAAGGTTCACACTAAATAACTATCCACTAACTTACTATCGTCCCGGATCTAGGGTCTATAAAATAGACTTTACTCTCCCCGGAGGGGTCAAGAGATCCAGAAGGCTACCTTCTTATATATCTCTACTGAGATAGTAAACTTTGCGTCCCCCTCTCGGGGATCTACTACTCCTACGGAGAGCGTGTAGTATACGATCCTTCGGATCTACAAAGTCCTCCCAACCACGTTGGGAGGGGGACAAGTATTTTACTTGTCAGATCACCGGTGGCCTGCCACGGGGTACCGGGGGACACCCCCCCGTTACACGGGGGGGTACCGAAGGTGTAGGAGGGTCCCTACGGAACCCTCCACCCTTTTTCTCTAGGAGACCCCAGAGAGTGGGGGGTGGCCATGGTGGTGAGTGACGAGTACGCTACGCTACGACACCCTCTCCTCCCGACATAGTGTCGGGGGGCAGGAGGCCGAGAAGCGAGAGGTAGTGGAGTCACGATCTTCATATAAACAAACTTTTCGGAACTGACGGGCGGTTAGTACGCGTATCATTGCCAATTTCACCGTAACGATCTTTTAAACGATTACTCTCGATTCCAACTTCATGAACTCGAATTTCAGAGATCAATCCGGACTGAGACAACTTTTTTCTTTATTTGTTTCAGCTTGTGCTTGGGTGCCTGGGCCCCCCTAGTATCGTAGATCCCGAGGGATCTTATGCTACATCCCGAGGGGATTACCCAAGGGGCATAGACTTTGCACCGCAGGGGTGTAGGAGGGTGGCTCCAAGCGGTAACTGTTACGTAAATTTGTGGTTGCCATTGTAAC
>NW_014024939.1:19410-20555 GCF_001186125.1 Sphaeroforma arctica JP610 | reverse complement strand
CTAACTTGTGTCTCATTATTACCCTGTTATAACACTACTTCCTTACTTGCCTATGCAGGGTACCCAGACCCTGGTTTATATGTGATAAAAATTGGAGTGGTATGAGGACCCTAAGGGATACTGAGGTGTTTATAAAAATGTTATGAGCGGTCCCCGAGATAAAATAGTATATCTCACGGTCCCCCACTCTAGTCTTTCAAAGAGTGGGGATCCGAAAGGATGTAAGATAAGATCCATCCTTCCTGATGGATCTACCATTCCCTCTCTCTCCGAGAGAGGGGTAATGCTATACGGCCCTCGAACATACACCTGATTATATCAATTATCCTATCACACACATCTGTTACCTGTATCCCTTCATATTATTACTGTTCACATATCACGAATCCCCACGGGACACCCCCCCCGTGTAACGGGGGGGCATCCCTAAACTACTTACCTAATTATATAAAATACTGTACAGGACTTATCTCTAAAAATTTGTGTTAGGTGTTGGTCTTTCTGTTAAAGTAATAAGTTGAATTTCAATTTTGTCTTGTAATTAATTTCGACTCGACTAAAAGTCAAGATGGAAACATTCCTATTAGTTTTTTTTTGGTACTTATCGGTTAGGTCACGGACCTAGGTTTAATAATATTACAGTAAACACAGACATAACCAGGGCGATCAGTTCAAATTAATCTAAGAAAACCAGAACAGGGACCTAGATTAAAATTTGGTCTACCCCGTAAGGGGGTATAAATGGGGTGACTCATTGTAGATCCGATGGGATGGATCTCATCTGATGTTACAGTCTTCCCGGGGGATGGTAGAGGCAGGGCTCCCGCCTTCAGGAAGGATGGATATTCGAAGGAATGTATCTTAGAGCTATTCCTTCTGATGCCTCTGCTCTACTATTACCCCGAAGGGGCATCCGAAAGGATGTAACATGAGAACCATCCTTCCTGATGGTTCTACCATAGACCCGCGTAGCGGGTCTATCCAAAGGAATGTATCTTAGAGCTATTCCTTCTGATGCCTCTGCTCTACTATCGTAGAGAGCGAGCGGGCAGCTCTCCCGAGGGAACCCTCTTATGCTACATCCCTGCTTTCGGATGGTGGAGGGTCTCCCTCCTACATCTTCGATACCCCGGGTCCCCGGGGAT
>NW_014024939.1:15587-18659 GCF_001186125.1 Sphaeroforma arctica JP610 | reverse complement strand
GGGGGGTGTAGGAGGGCTATACTATGCCCTGGTAGTGGGGTCGTAAAGCCATCGCCTGGGGCTGAGACATCGACCTCTCAGGGATAATGTGGGTGCCGTCTGGCGACAGCATAGCAAATGAATAAAAATGACCTTCTTGGACACTACTCATCTATGACCCCTGGGAGAATATATCCCGGGGAACATATTAACCTTAATAATTTTTCCTGTTTTAGGAAGTATAGCTTTAGTTTTAATGCCAACGGGGGGTGGATCTGGTGTCTGAGCCAGGTCTCACTGACCGAGGATAAGGGAGAAAGAGCTAGGTTTATTAATTTCAGTAATAACATTTTGATTATCAATAGGCTTATGGTTGAAAATGAATAAGAATATAGGTGAATTTCAAATGGTTGAGCGTTATCAGTGAATGCTTTCTGAGGGCAGTGGGGGGGCGACTAACTCAGGAAATTTAGAGTTAATATTGGGAGTAGATGGTATTTCAATATTTTTTATCGTTTTAACAGCACTTTTAATTCCGGTTTGTATATTAGCAAGTTGGGATAGTGTAAAACACATGGTAAAAGAATATATAATTTGTCTATTAATGTTGGAAGCATTATTATTCTTAACTTTCACTGCACTGGATTTAATTTCTTTTTATATTTTTTTTGAGAGTACTTTGATTCCAATGTTTTTTTTAATTGGGGTTTGAGGTTCTAGAAAGGAAAGAATTCAAGCAGCTTTTTATTTATTTATTTACACATTGGGAGGATCAGTGTTGATGTTATTGGGTATTTTTACAATTTACTATGAAACAGGTATAACATCATACGAACTATTATTAGATAGGGCTCCCTTGGGCAGTGGGGGTAATTTAGAAAAAATTCTATGACTTTCTTTTTTTGCCTCATTTGCAGTAAAAATACCAATGATACCTTTCCATTTATGATTACCCCAAGCTCATACTGAAGCACCCGTAGCCGGTTCAGTAATATTAGCTGGAATTTTATTGAAATTGGGTGGTTATGGGTTTATTCGGTTTTCTTTACCATTATTCCCAGAAGCTAGTGAGTATTTTGCACCCTTAATCTTTTTATTAAGTATTATAGGAGTCATCTATGCTAGCTTAACTACTTTAAGACAAATTGATTTAAAAAGAATTATTGCCTACTCGAGTGTTAGTCATATGGGTTTAGTTACTTTGAGTGCATTTACTTTCGAAAGAATAGGAATTGAAGCAAGTATTTTCTTAATGTTAGCCCATGGTATCACTAGTTCTGCCCTATTTATTTGTATTACTAATCTATATGATAGATTTCATACTAGAATTGTTAAATATTACAGGGGAATCTCTATTACTATGCCTATTTATGCCCTATTTTTTGCTATTTTCTCATTAGCTAATCTTGGTTTACCTTTAACGGCCAACTTTATTGGAGAATTCTTATCTTTATTATCCATTTACCAGGTGAATACTTTTGCTGCCTTTTTAGCTACTACTGGTGTGATTTTTTCTGCAGCCTATTCACTTTTTTTATACAATAGAATTAGTTTTGGGAGTGTTAGCCCTTATTTTGCAAATTCTCCGAATAATAGAGATTTATCTAGAAAAGAAACCTATGTTTTATTACCTTTAGTTTTTTTAGTCTTTTTAATTGGTATATACCCAGATATTATTTTATCTAGTATTCATTCCTCTGTCCACTTGTATTTTTAGCTTTAGCTTTATTTACCAAAGCCTGAGAATAACCATTTCACCAAAGCGTCTTCAGATTGTTCCATTATGGCCATCATATCATATCGTATCGTATTTTATTTTATTAGGCATATACAATATAGTAACCAAAGATATTTTCTCTGCATTGAATCGTAACATTCCGAATAGACTCTTGTTCAGAACAATACAGAGATGGTTCATCACTCCAAAAGCCTGATGTACGTTCGTCACGGAAGTTTTAAAACTCTTACACATGACTGAATCAGTATCTCCGTACGCACTCACGAATGCTTCGATTGATCTAAATATCTCTCTCATGACTGCCATCGTTTGGTTTTGAACGAACCGAAGATGTCCACATAATCTCTGGTCATCTATCTTGGCTAAATTTGAATCAGATACTTTTTCATCAGACAAATAACCCATGTGCCTTTTTGATAAAGTGGAGGTCAGTCTTTCAGCAGTTATTCTAACTTCTTCCAAACGACGTTACTGAAGCTGATATCTCAGGACAACTTATTTTACTATGCATCATCATCAACACTCCATATAGGGAATTCATCGCCACTTTCACAGCCAATTGGAAATTATTCCAATTACCTATCTGTGATAAACAGATAGAAATCAAGTCCGCCACCGTTTCGGTAAAACACATTTTGTCAACCAACTGCTGCATCATAGCTTGCTCTTCTTTATTTGACCCAACCTTGGTGAAATATTAACCCAAACGTGGGCAATTCAATGTATACGTTGGTATTCTAGTCTTCTTATGCGCTAGGTCTGCAGAAGACCCACTGTTTTGATTGAGTAGGGAATGCAGTTCATCCAGGTCCGCGATCGGTCCCGAGAGATGGTTGAATTAATCTGCCCATATCTTCATCAGCTTCTTGCCGTAATTTATTTGGGTAAACATACTCGAGATCATTCTACCAGAACCCATTTGTCTACTTTTATATCAAAACGTCCTTATATAATTATTCTTATCACTTAAAAAATTTAGGCCATAAAGGATCTTCGATGAATAATCCGCACCAGTTTAAGTCAGCATCTCCTACTATCTTTACAGAATACTCATGCCGGGGTATTTTGTACTTTTTTATAAGGTGTGTAGTCAAGAAAGAATCCGGGCTATATTTCTGACATTCCATCTCGGAAGGATACATGGATCCAGCATCTACCGTCACCACAATATCATCAATGATACCACATATAGCTGGCTCCTGTACTGCACCACCTTGGATAGCAGTCCCATCTCCTTTATAAGGCTGTAATCTAGCCCAATGCTCTCTCACGCCCTGGCGGACTCCACTTGGATTGTCAAAGACTCCTGGCCAATGCATGTGATGATTACCTCTATCATTTGTAGATCCCGAGGG
>NW_014024939.1:13654-14444 GCF_001186125.1 Sphaeroforma arctica JP610 | reverse complement strand
CAATATTAAACACCATAGGATTCCCATAGTTTTTAAATCGCTTCCCTCTCAGCTCACCATATTTACTGTGGAATATGATTCTGTTGATAATGTAAGGTAGATCGGACTTGACGATATTATGCCCAATACATCAACATCACTATCACGTACGTACGTACGTAGTCCATGAAATCAAATATCATATCTGTTTATTTCGTAAAGGTCCTCACCACCACCTTGTTTAACTTCCAGATGGATGTTTCTTCCAAATGGACATTGTCATCTCCCCTACCATCCAGTTTGTTCAACGTATGCAACCAAGTATTAACTTCGGGTATATCTTCAGAATCTGCATGTTTGTATACAAAAACCACCGCACTTTCGTATTCATTCCTCTGTCCACTTGTATTTTTAGCTTTAGCTTTATTTACCAACAGCAACTTCCGTTACCATTGTCACCTTACTCACTTACGTCGCGCCTTTACCATTATTTCCAGAGATGCTTTTACTCTTGTTTCAGATAATCCATTCTCTTTGACAAAAATCTCAATGACACCATCTTCTCGTGGGTGTCTCCACACAAGTTGGTTGTTTAACACACCTCTGTCTGTAATAACAGAAGGTTCATTAAATAATTTCCTGGCACCAACATGATCCCCGCGGAGCGGGTACCACATCTAAGATGTAGGAGGGTCACTCCACCACCCCGCTCTCCACCATGGTAGGTGGTAGGTCCCGGGGGACCGTAGCTTACATCCCCCGGGGATCGTAGACCCGAAGGGATGGGTCTTACATCCCTTTCGGGATCGAA
>NW_014024939.1:10276-12337 GCF_001186125.1 Sphaeroforma arctica JP610 | reverse complement strand
TTGCGGGTGGTGGAGGGTCTCCCTCCTAAAGGCATCTTCGATGGTACGAGGGTCCCCCTGGGGGAGGGTCACTCCACCAGGGGGACCCTCGTATTATACCCGCTCCGCGGGGGTCATGATATTTTGAACCATATTGGCAGAATTAATAAAAATTTTAATAGTTACAATAACCGTATTAATTGGTCTAGCCTATTTAACGCTTTTAGAAAGAAAAGTTTTGGGATCGATGCATTTAAGAATGGGACCCCAAGTAGTTGGTTTGTGAGGTTTATTACAACCTTTTGCCGATGCTGTAAAATTATTTAGTAAAGAAACCATATTACCTAATCACTCTAATACTGCTATATTTTTAATAGCACCTATTTTATCTTTAGGGCTAGCCCTTATTGGATGAGCGGTTATCCCCTTTGGAAGTGGTTTAGTTTTAGCTGATTTAAACATAGGGGTCTTATATATGTTTGCTGTCTCATCGCTAGGTGTTTACGCAATTCTCTGTTCTGGGTGAGCTAGTAATAGTAGATATCCTTTTTTAGGAGCACTAAGAGCATCTGCTCAAATGATTTCTTACGAAGTGTCTATTGGATTAATTATTTTAACCATAGTTATTTCAGCTGGCTCACTTAATCTAACTGAAATTGTTAACGCCCAACGGGGAATATGATATTTTATACCCCTATTTCCTGCCTTTTTAATGTTCTTTGTCTCTTCTTTGGCCGAAACAGCTAGACAGCCCTTCGATCTTCCTGAGGGAGAATCTGAGTTAGTTTCTGGCTATAACACTGAATATTCAGCATTAACTTTTGGGCTATTCTTTTTAGCTGAATATTCCCATATAATAATTATGTCCTTTTTTAATTCCATTTTGTTTTTTGGAGGGTGATTAGCACCCTTAGCTATAATTGAGATTAGCTTTATACCAGAAATTTTTTGGTTGGGGATAAAAGTTACTTTTTTTACCTTTTTATGAATTTGAACTAGGGCTGCTTTACCCAGAATGAGATTTGATAATTTAATGTACTTGGGGTGAAAATCTTACTTACCATTAAGCTTAGCTTACCTTATCTTTGTTGCTGGACAATTGATAGGTTTTGATATTATCCCCCCCATTGGTTTATAGTTTCATCCTCCAACTCAAGCCATTAAAAATTATGACAACATTTAATCAATTAGTAAAGAATAATAGAAGAAATACTCGTATAAAACTCTATTTATACAAGAATAAGATAGTTTATAAAAAAACTTTAGGCTTAAGTCCGGACGCCCAGATGACTCTACCATAAACGGGGTCTCATGAGTTATATATACAAAAAACGAAAGTCAAAATAAAATAAGGGGGCGGGGATGGTAGATCCATCAGGAAGGATGGTTCTGAGGCACATCCTTGCGGCTTAAATATTTTATTATAAAAAGGCTAAGCGTGCGCGGAAGCAACTAATATGTTTTAATTTATAAACCTGTAAACTAACCCTAACCTGTCCTCACAAAGGTTTTTTTTAATGGCTTTATCCGGAAATATTTATAAACCCAAAGGACCCCTTGGCTACATGCATGCTGACTATGTGGTACTAAATTTATGGTGAATAGTTTTTATTAAAAACTGGGAGACTTAGTTAGGGAGTGGGTGTGAGTCACCGATCAACGCGTGGAGGAGCGTCGGTTGCCTACGTGGTAAGGAGGGTGGTCCCCCCCCGTGATAAGGTAGGCTAAGCTACGGGGAGGTGTCCTGTCCCCTTGGGATAGGGGTAAGTTATCTTATTCAGTTGATATGTAGAAGTATTACCTATGATATAACTTCAGTGTATACTTCTATCCCTTCCCTCATAAGTAACCTTTTTCCCTAAAGCTAGAAGTAATGGGTAAGTGTAGAGCGGTAGATGTGTTGTAGACGAGGGGGGAGGATATCTAATGAGGGTATACTAGGGAAGTACATAAGGGGGGGGAGTCTAAAAAGGAAGAGGTTTCCATTGGTAAGGTAAACAACCTGCTAAGTTGTCGTATGAATATACTTGTGGGTTCAATTCCCACTCTCTTCGGTAAGAGTAGAATTGGTGGAAGTTGTAT
>NW_014024939.1:8319-9827 GCF_001186125.1 Sphaeroforma arctica JP610 | reverse complement strand
AATAGAATAATGTATTGTGTAGAGGGAAAGTAGTACAGAGGTGAAGTTCTATAGCAGTTATAGATGGAGATAGGTTTGATAGGTACTACAGGAATAGGTATACATGTAACAGATGAGGTTGATAGGCTATGTAATAGGATGATATTTTCATGGATCTAGTTAGTAAGTATAATATGTGCTATGAGAGGATGTTGTGGGGAGTAGGGTTAATCCAGGGGTATACTTATAAGATATGTTGTGTAGTGGATAGGTACTCAGTATAATAGAGTAGATAATGGATTAAGTAATAGGTACAGTTATAGGAAGATTAGTTATAGGTACGTGTAGGAATAGGTATTATTCATCAGTAGGTAAATAGTTACTACAGACGAGTTTATAAGAGGCATGTAAGATGGGTGCTAGCGAGGGAGTGTAATAATGTCTAATAATAAATGATATGTATATTAGGTATAATATTAGCAATAAAGCTATTAAATAATTTGTGTTCTGTAGAGTAAATAGCGCTAGGTAGTGTAACTTTAGGAGGGTAAATGGAATTTTAAGTAGAGTAAGATTAAGAATCTTTCCTTTAAGTTAGTTGACTATACTTTCCTTTTTTATTTAAGATGAATGATTTAAGTTAGTAACTGTGTTATTTTTAGGGGAGGTAGTTGTGGTAGAGGACTAGCCCTCTATTATAGTATTTCTATGGAGTGGATGATAGTCATGGCTATAAGGGGGAGTGCATAGCTCCTCCGTGAGAGTGTTATTCGTGAGCCATGGGTACGTAATTCTCACAGTTTGAAGTCCGATCCTGGGAGGTCTGAAAGGGTATCTTACATTACCACCAGTTTTGTGTCTTCGAGGCATATAATATCTCTACTGATCACTATCTCAATACCCCTCGAGACCCCGCAGTGAAGGGAAAATGACTACGAGTTATCATAGAACAAGTGTGTCTAGTCTGATGGCGATGTTGTAGTCCTCACTCAGGGTTTACTCGCTATTATTTTGTGTCCTGTGAAATCTTACATGCTACAATTATCCTAGAACACAATCCCCTTAAATCGAGTCCGATCTTAGTTTTGATAACCTGAGCTCCTTGTCAAATCAAGGAGGCTAAAAAACCTACTAGGATTATCACCCAGGCATAGTAGAGTTATAAAAAATCTGCGGGCAAGTGATACACATTAAAAAAATTATTGGTGCTCGAGAGTACGGATCCCTATGCTTATGAAATAGAGATATACTTAGTATACTAGATAAAGCTAGGTTTAGACGGATAGACACTGAAATACTAATAAGGAGGGGGGACTGTCACCCGTCTGAGCTAAAAGGGCTACAGTATAACATAGTTCACGAGTAGTAGATAGTTTAGACAAATTATACACACTAGATATTTCTAAGACAGTTGCATCTTATTCCTTTATGAAAGGGAACCATCTCGATTAGAACTTCACTTCCCCTTGCTAAACTAAAGACACGGGTTTATCTGCTGAGAAGATACCAAGGATCAGATAATGATCCCC
>NW_014024939.1:6088-7016 GCF_001186125.1 Sphaeroforma arctica JP610 | reverse complement strand
CACAATCAGAGGTAGCTATCCTATATGTATACCTTAAGTTAGAGTAGGTGTATGTGTGATTATATAGGGCTGATATATTTGTGGTAGGGCATACACTGAGATAGATAATCATCACATATAACAGGATTTCCTCGGCCACCAGTCTTTAAAAATTTTCAGGAAAATTAAAGTGGTGGCCAAGGCTGACTCTAAACTTGAATTTTTTTCCATAGGTGTACTTCCCTCTAGAATTAGAACAAGATGGTATGTAATCCTTCGGCTGTTCAGTAGTCCTTAGCTTTTTTAAAAAGTGATATGAATGAAAATTTTGGCATTAGTAGGGGTGATAATCCTGCCCCATAGTAAAAAAGAAAGGGGTACCTTAGGTGTATGGTAGAGGGGTCCGAAGGGGTGCTATTAATGATTATACTAGTGCACCTATTGAGACATCTGTACTCCTCTAGCATGGGGTGAGCACATTACATAATAAGGTGAGAGAGATGAAGTGTATGAGCCAGAGTGTTAAAATAAAAAGGAGAGATCCCGTAGGAGTAGGGAGTACCTTGTCGTCTAAGGCATGCATTTCGTGTATGGTCCTCCATATCAGTATATCCACATATTGACCCCGTAGGCACTTATAGTTCACCACTCGTGGAGGGTCCCTAGGCTGACCCCCTTTTTTAGTACCCCCCTCCCCACGCTATGTACGCTCTCCCTGACGTCATCCCCAACATTAACCTCTAGAAAAACGAAACTCTAAAAATAAAAGTGAAAGTTACTCGCGTAACAATAAAAGTAAAACCCTAAACATGGGGTACGAGACGCGCAAAGGACGCGCTACCCCTAACTAATCTTTTAAAACGTGTGGCGCGAGCTGAAATCTCTCGCGGCATAGGTTTATATAATTTAGTTAGGGATCTACGGTCCAAGGGACCGCAGACGCCCCACG
>NW_014024939.1:2726-5574 GCF_001186125.1 Sphaeroforma arctica JP610 | reverse complement strand
AATTTTTTAAAAACGTGTACCAAAAGTTAAAAGTGAATTGTAGATCCGGTAAGGAATGGATGGTAGGTCCCGAGGGATGAAAGGTCCCGGAAATGAAATGAAAAAAGTCGGTCATTGAGGAGACAGAGATTGAAGCGGGACATATAAGCTATATAAATCGATATGACCAGAGTGCACATCGTAAAATGTAAGATAAAAGTTAAATGTATATGGGATAAGGTTAATTATGAATATGTATGAAGTATTCGAAATCTCCAGTTAAATATATGATTTGAAAATTTTTTAAAAAAACAAGTTTTAATTGTTTTAAGTGGCAGGATGTGCCTATAACGGTTGGTGAAGTGAGGGCCTTAGCTATTCCCACTTTAGAGAAGAGTGTAGGGTGGTACAAACTTTATTTAAGTTGGTGATAGAACCTTTAGTTGAAGTGAATGCGGATAAACATAGTTTCGGTATCGGTCCACTCATCAAGCTCTCGCAGTATTAAGAGAAGTTTTTAAAAGTAATAAAAGTGCTGATAAATAGGCGGTAATTTCACGTCAGCTATCTGTAATCCAGTGGTCTCGGAATCCCCGCTTGCCTTGGTTTCCGCCAACGTGCCATGAGCATCACGCACCATCATGTTGTATAATACCATCTGGACTGTTGTGTAATTTAATGAATCGAGTGTGTCCGTATACACTGGGTCCGCCGTGTATAAATCCACTACGCCCAGCATGTCCAAGCACCACCAGAGGTAGTTTTTTTTCAAGAGAGAGAGTGATAAATCATTTAAATGAGTACCCCAGAACATATCTTCAAGTTCTGTGTTAGTATCACCACAACTGAATTCAAATAATTCACTCATATCAATATAACCCTCTTGATCATCATTAGCAATATCGCCATCATTCTGATCAATACCCTCCTCCGTTTATTTTAGTAACAGTTTCCTCACATCTACTCCAGATTTATCGGGTTCCGTTCCGACGGACGCATTGAGTATCTCATGGCAACAGATCTCGTAATATTATTTCATGCTTAGAATGTTGGGTAAATCAAAAGGTTGGTCCGCGCGATCTTCGCTCTTCGTGCCAGGTTTATTCGAGCTCGCCTCTTTCATTGTTTTGAAAATGCGCTCAGTGGAAGTAAATAAATCAATATTCCGTCTCTTCCACCGAATAAGATCCTCGCTCATCTCCTTTGTTTTATCAGCAAATCGGATAGGGTCCATAGTGACATCCTTTCCAGTGGCCTCTACCGTAGTCTGAGAATTTCTAAGCAATGTCATGTCATTAGAAGACCATAACACGCAGAATAGCCACTTTTGTATCAACTCTACCATCTCTGAGGTTTCTTGTACATGTAGTTTATCTATACTTATGGAAACGTCGTTTATAAGAGCCAGACTCTTGGTGAATATCTCCTTGTTCTCATAATCCAACAAACATCCGATGAGTTTGTCAGATATAGATAATTCCGAATAATATTTTTCCGATGGGTCTTCTGATGTTTTATGGTAAAATGGAGTACTCAATAGATTCTTACAAAATGCATTTTCATAATCCTTCCAATCATAAAATTAAACTTATGCACCTATCTCCCCAGCGGGGGGGGGGTAAAAGTCAGACCCTTCGTCTAACAGTTTGATACAGGTGTCGTCTTTCCCTGCTTCCCCTTCTTCTTCTTCTCCCATTGACATATGGTTAATCATTGTAATTATCTGCTTAAAATTTGTCTAATAATGAAGGTTAGTGCCGTAGACACGAAGCTATGAATCCAAAGTGAAGTTATATGAGCATCATCCAAAAAATGAAGAACTCTCTAGTGTTTAACTTTAAGTAGAAGACATAAGAATAAGATAAGTATTCTCAAATTCAAGAAAGCCAAAAGATATAATAATAAAATAGGTTACAAACAGTACTTAGGATATTTCCAACTTTCCAAAACAGTTCAAGATCCTAGTAAAATAAGAACGTGAATGTTTATAAAGTTGTTAATCCTGTATAAAAAATTATAAAATGATAATGATGGCGACTTGAGGAATAGGACAACCTATGAGTTAACTTTCCCGAAGATTGGTTTTCAAGCAAATGGTGGTTGTGACACGTTGTATGAAGCAAGGATTAACTCGGGAATGGCAAGGGATGACAGGATAACCTTCACATCCAATCACGTATGGGACATGCTGGATTTCAACAAAAGACCCCAGAGAGCGAGTTTAGACCTAAAAAAATAACGCTCCGTCTGAACGGAAAGGAAAATTCATAAACTAACAAGAAGCGAAAACTTGAGTGCGATAAAGCCAAATTAAACAGCGACAGATTTGATTTCCAGAATAATATATGGAATATGTTGGAAATGCCAGAAGACGGAGACAAGCGCCCGATACAGAGTCGTGAATACACAAAGCCGCCGCTGAGTTATGGTTCTAGCGAAAACCCAACTCGTTGTGACGCTCAGCTGAACATTCTTACGAAGCCCGTGTTTTTATCATATAACGAAGGGGTGTTGGCAGATTTGATTCACGTGGCTCTAAATCTCTGTTTTTTTGGAAAGACTGCCGTCAAAAACAACGAGTGTATCAGTAATGATCTACAGAGCCAGCAAAGTTACAAAGACATCTTCTTCGCTATCGTGGGTCCTGAGATCGAAGAGGTGGGATATTCCGGAAATAATAAGCTGGATGAATCGCATTGGCAATCCAAGGAGGTCTTGTTCGAAAATTTACGTAATTACGAAGGTGATACCAATTTCACAGCTAGTTTTTACGACGTCCGGTATAACAATCTGGTGCTTAATTGTGCCAAAAGGTCCTGTGGCTAAAAAAAAGAAGAAGGATGGTTGTTGGATGTCGTGAGATTGATGA
>NW_014024939.1:0-1510 GCF_001186125.1 Sphaeroforma arctica JP610 | reverse complement strand
TTATGATGGATGGTAGCTGGTGGACTTTTAAAGAGAACCTGCTATATTTTCCACCAGAATACATAGGAGAGCATTTGGCATGGGTTATTGAATTGGTAGACGTGATTTTAATGACCACATAATTGAAGACTGGTGGGCGCAGCGGGGGGGGGTCGAGAGTCCTTTTTGGACGGAGCTTATAATGCGAGGAAAGAGGGGATAGTCGAGATGTTGAGAAAAGCCACCAAACCCCATTACCAGAGGTTGGTGGCTGACTTTGTGGATTTTTAGAAAATGGGCGGGAAGTCAGACGAAAACAACACTTCTGATGAGTTTATCTTTCATGCCCTGTAATAAAAAGGATATATATTCTAGTTGGTATTTGGTTGTGGATATTTCATCTTTCGTTAATTCATTAGAACCACTTCCCTGTGATATATTCGAGTTAGTGATATTCGCTTGCCCTATACTAGTCATAGTGTCTATAGCGCTATGCAAAGATTGTTTCGATAACTCCAGCTCCTTTTTCATGTGCACCAATTATTTTAGGGCGATGTCTCCCGAGCACTTAAGATATTTTAATATCCCAACAATGTCTTTCATTTGTTCTGATTGAAAGGAATTGGCAAGGCTCTGTTCTTTTAATTCCTTTATGCATTCCATTATTATCTCCAAGTGTGATTTTATATAATCGAATTCTCCCTGCAATCTCTTACTCTTCAATTGTGTTTCCAAACTCGATTCATTCACAAAGTTGGATATATTAGCAGATATTTCTTGTAATTTATTATCAAAGGTTGCTGTATCGACTTTTAGATATCTAACGATTTCATTCAGTTGATTTAGCATTGATTTTATATATATATCCTCCCTCTCTTTGTGGGATATATCCCCACCTGCCCCCCAAGCTCTAGGAAGACCCGCGGTGGTATCGACAATTGATTCGTGTGGTCTGTCGTCGTCACCACTACCACGAGATGTTTCCTTTGTTTTGGAATTTAGGACGGGTGATAGCTTATGACCATCTGCTGGGGAAAAGATACGCTCCATTTTTGTTTATTTTTAAAATTGGTTTCCGAATAACCCAATTCTCCGTTCACTGTATCAGAATGCTCGACCATCTGGTCCAATGTGGTAGCGTTCGGATTGAAGTTTCCAGCTGAATTCGATATTTTGCTCCTAATGCACTGGCTATTATTGATATGTATGGGGCTCATCACTGCCCCTGGTATCACACTCAATCGTCTATTTACATTTCTCGTACTTTGTTCTAATTTTTAAAAAGGATCATTATCTGGATTGTAGTTATTTTTCGGATCGAAATCTCCGCTCGTAGCTCCCCCCCTTGGGAGTAGCATCCCTCTAGTTTTTTACAAAAAGGGCATTTTCTACTCAGCCTGCTAGAGGTGTAAATAGAAGGTAGAACAAGAAATATAAGATAGAAGATGTTTGTGCAATGATAACGTATGGTTCTTCGGCAGGACATGAGCCTAATCAAACTAATAATAAAAAATTGGCTACATGACATCAG
>NW_014024942.1:0-500 GCF_001186125.1 Sphaeroforma arctica JP610 | reverse complement strand
CCAGTATATATATTGACACTTTTAGAAATGTTCATAGATACTGTTGTATACTAACGTGCGTGTGTTATTAACGTACCGTGTGCACACGAAGGTGTCGGCATATCATGGTCGAATATAACATCGATACCCAGACGGGAAGTGGCCGCGTGTCTAGAGCCCATAGTGTGCTACGGAATCCTTTTCAACCACAACTGGGGTACCTTGTATACGCTTATGAACTTATTTGAGCAGATCTACCAGGGCAGAATTAGATCCTATCCAATCTTTTCGCCGTACAATAGGCAAAACTAGTTGGGGCTACAACGCGCATATCACCTCAGTTATCACTCAGTTATTAAATAATGTATAAAAAAAACGGCGTTTTATACCGCACGTGCACACTTTGAGCCCGCCAAAACAGTCTATATTGTGAGAGGTGAAGAAGAGTATAAATAGCACCACAGGGCTTGCAGAATTTATTTAAACATAGTGGTAGCTGGTAACTATACTATACAGTACAC
>NW_014024943.1:0-500 GCF_001186125.1 Sphaeroforma arctica JP610 | reverse complement strand
ATATATATTATATATATTATATATTATATATTATATATATATTGATATATATATAATATATATATATATATATTTATATATATATATATATATATTTTATATATATTTTAATCATACTTCAAAAGACGCGCGCTTTTTCAATATACGACCAATCGGAGAGAGGCAAAATAAAGGCGGGATTCAAGTCACTCATAGATTCGTAGTCGTCACTCGTCAGTTCGTCCCTCGTCACTTTTTTGACTTATTTTAGAAAACAAAAAAGTATTAACATTCTGATCATACTTACTCTAATGCGGGGTGTAATAATTAATGTAGAGATTTGTTAAGACTGCGACTCTCGCCTGCGACATTAAGACTGAGGCTCTCGCGCGACCAGGTTTTAGGGTTTTAGGGATATAAACACAAACACATATCATAGCCCCCTGAGAAAAAAGAGATCCGTTGTTGACTATTCAGGGGGCTATGCATATATACATACATACATATATACTTAAACATGA
>NW_014024944.1:0-500 GCF_001186125.1 Sphaeroforma arctica JP610 | reverse complement strand
TATACATACATACATACATACATACTTACATACATACATACATACATACATACATACATACATACATACATGTATTCATACATACCTACATACCTACATTCATACATACACACACACATACATACATACATACAACATACATACTTACATACACACACACACTCGCACGCTCACACACACACACACACACACACGCACACACACACACACACAGTCCTCTTATACTTCCTGTGTATTATCTGCCTCTTTCTTCTACTCTAGTTGGAGACAAGTACAGTTTCCCGGGCGAGGAACTTAGTGTCCTCAAACTTTGGGAAGAATTGGATGCTTTCAAGACTCAACTGAAGTTGAGTGAAGGTCGCCCTGAGTTCTCGTTCTACGATGGACCTCCCTTCGCCACCGGACTTCCGCATTACGGCCATCTTCTGGCTGGTACCATCAAGGATATTGTGACGCGCTTTGCATGTACACAGGTATTAACACACACACACACACACAGA
>NW_014024945.1:0-500 GCF_001186125.1 Sphaeroforma arctica JP610 | reverse complement strand
ACACACACACGACACACACACACACACACACACACACACACACACACACACACACACACACACACACACACACACACACACAATCACTCACTCCTTTCATTTATATACTCATCTGTATGGTTGGTTATAATGAGGGGAGGCATGTTCTTGGAGAAGTATCCGCTATCCGCAGCATTGTTGACAGGCATATTAGGTGTCTTTATAGGCAGGTACACCTTGACTGGTGAGGTCCTTGACATCGCGTGCGATTGCCCAGATGTCAGCTCACTTGCACATAATATGAACACAGCGCAGAAGTACTGTTTGCCTGAATACGCCACACCATTCGAACAATACTTTAAGGAGCTATCGGTGAAACAAGAGGGCGGCGAAAAGTTTACTGATCTTCCGCTGGCGCATAAGTGGGCCGACGACTTTCAGGCTTACGATAATATATTCGGTCGCTATAGAGGAAAAGACGTTCTCTTCATGGAGGTATATTATGTTTACATAATCAACAT
>NW_014024946.1:0-500 GCF_001186125.1 Sphaeroforma arctica JP610 | reverse complement strand
GCGTGCTTGTGTCTGTGTGCTTGTTTGTGTATGTATATGAATATATATATATATATATATGAGTATATATTGATAAATATATATGTGTGCGTCTGTGTGCGTGTGCGTGTTTACGTATGGATATAGTCGTGCCTATGCATATATATGTTATATGCGTGTATAAATGGTTCTTGTCCTTAAATATTTATATGTTTACTTATGTACTTTTATATATGTGTGTATGTAGATGTATGTATATATATATATATACGCGTGCGTTTTTTTTTGCGTGTATGTGATGTATAAGTATGTATGTATACATTTGAATATACCTTTTATAGATACGTATAAATATATATGTTTACATATTTATCTACATTTGTATATGTATACTTGTTTGATATACGTTGTTGCATATATATATGTATATATATTCATATATATATATATATATATTGTATGTATGTGTTTATATATATATATATATATATATATATATATATTCGTCGTTGTCTTTGTTT
>NW_014024947.1:0-500 GCF_001186125.1 Sphaeroforma arctica JP610 | reverse complement strand
TATCAAATACGAATACGAATGCGCCTGATTTGATACCCATATGTATATGCTGACTTTCACAATACACGAACATTTTATTCTCAGGCTATATATGCAGCTGTCCAGCAATGTACTACGGTGTAAATTGCGAGTCTTACGACGGTTGCATACAGGAGCCCTGCCTAAATGGGGGCGTATGCACCAATGGAGATTCGGCAGGTATGTACATCACCTCTTTGATGTTGGTGTGCGCTGGCTAGGAATGAGTGTTTGAGTATGCGAATTAGGTGTTAATATGTAACTCGCCAATTCAATGTGCACGTTTTAAAGCGTTTCAAAGCGTAGTCTTAACTGTGGAGGGTTGGGCTGAGCCCGAATTGATGGCCTTGCGCTTAAGTATGTGCACGTGGCAACGTATATATTAAGTTTCTATAGCCACTATGTATGAGTGCTTGCGACAATATGACAATTATTATTTCTACGATACAGCTGCCAGATTCTAGGACGAGTTCATCAAGATA
>NW_014024948.1:0-500 GCF_001186125.1 Sphaeroforma arctica JP610 | reverse complement strand
GAATTATCCACATCCAACGCAGCCTGATTCTTGTAAGCATCCATTTCTTTTAGGTTTTCTATATCATGAGCGGTTTGTCTTAGTCTATCTGCGGCATCATAACTCTGCTTTAGCCCGTTGTAATAGTCGTCATTGAGAAGGTCATTCTTTCTCTTTGCCTGAACCATACTGTCCAGAGTCTGACCATGCGGCACACGTCCCTCCATCCCTATCGACCCAAGATCTTCATCAGTAACTAATTGTTCACCCTTGACTGCATCGTAGATATCGTTAGCCCGCTGTCTCTTACGTTCCATGTCAAACGCTCGCTTTTCTGCCTCGCCACGTACACCATCGGCGGCATACGTCTGAGCTGTATGTTTGAATATATCTATGCTAGCACTAGCCTGCTGTTTCCTTTTATGCGATTCTTCCTCATCCTGAAGCTTTTGCCTGTGTGCAGCCACATCAGCCATTTTTAGACTTAACTGGTCCTGAATAGACGGTGGACCCATTCCCAT
>NW_014024949.1:0-500 GCF_001186125.1 Sphaeroforma arctica JP610 | reverse complement strand
TAATTTGTGTCTGGATGCTTTCATGCTATCTATGCGACTATCTAACGCACATATGTTATTTTGTTGATATTCCATGCATGTGTATGGAATTGGCAATACGGGGGTGTCCGGTGTCTTCCCAATGTGCACGGCATAGATCGCATACGTACAAATGTAAGTAGATGAGACTGTCCCGGAAATAACGTATGTTTGAACTATGTGCGTATATTTATAATTGTATCATGCACTATTCAACCTGTACACACTTGGATATAACTTCCACTTGCTATAGGCTTGGACTATTCAACTTATACAAACATTGATGTATCATCTACTTCTTGTAGATTGGTGGACAAGGAATCGACATTGCTATTCCACGAGCCATGTCCAGTGTACGCTATAACTTGCAGTGGCGCAGACAGCGATACTTTCTGGGTGGGCACAACCCACTCAGACGTCAAGGGATGGGGCTACAACCACAACCGCACCACCCCCCACTGATAGGTACAGGTAGGGTCTAT
>NW_014024951.1:0-501 GCF_001186125.1 Sphaeroforma arctica JP610 | reverse complement strand
CTACTTGTTTATGTAAGACACGCAGAGTGTATACACTACTTGTTTCTATAAGACACGCATAGTGTATACACTACTTGTCTATGTAAGACACGCAGAATTTATACACGACTTGTTTATGTAAGACACGCAGATTGTATACACTACTTGTTTATGTAAGACACGCAGAGTGTATATACTACTTGTTTATGTAAGACACGCAGAGTATATACACTACTTGTTTATGTAAGACACGCAGAGTGTATACACTACTTGTTTCTATCAGACACGCAAAGTGTATACACTACTTGTTTATGTAAGACACGCAGAGTGTATACACTACTTGTTTCTATAAGACACGCAGAGTGTATACACTACTTGATTATGTACGACACGCAGAGTGTAAATACTACTTGTTTCTATAAGACACGCAGCGTGTATACACTACTTGTTTCTATAAGACACGCAGTGTATACACTACTTGATTATGTAAGACACGCAGAGTGTAAATACTACTTGTTTCTA
>NW_014024952.1:0-501 GCF_001186125.1 Sphaeroforma arctica JP610 | reverse complement strand
TTATCATATATACATGTATACATATATATACATAATAATAATAATAATAATAATAATAATAATATTTAGTATACAGATACATAACCATTATTAGGGTGATATGTACGTGTATGATTATCTTTGCATAGTTTTATTAAAATAACTCATATGTGCAAATAGATATGTGCGTACGAGTCAGACAGGTATGAACTGCACCGATATAAAAAATTGACATCAGGTAATTGGGACTTCGCAGGTAAACATACAGATGAAGCGTAGATACGCTACTTGGTGTGGCACCATCATAAGCAAACTTTGTATAGATCATAATTTTAGAATACAATGATATGATCAGCAATAAATGTAAGTTAGGTATTTCATAAGTAATCACATATACTTGGTAGAAACATGTGAAACATAGTAAGTGGATATTTGCACTGTGTATTGTACAATGTGTACGCTACAGTGTGGTAATCATAAATGGTAGATACATCATGTGAAATATGCATAGTATGTATTTAT
>NW_014024953.1:0-501 GCF_001186125.1 Sphaeroforma arctica JP610 | reverse complement strand
ACACATACACATACACATACACATACACATACACATACACATACACATGCACATACACATACACATACACATGCACATGCACAGACACATACATGCACACCACACGCACACCACACGAGCTCAATGTCACAGTACACACACGACAATTGCCCAGACATACACATACACATACACATACACATACACATACACGCACACCACCCGAACTCAATGCCACAATACACACACCACAATTGCCCAGGTATACACATACTCATACACACAAGCTACGCACCTTTCCATGAACCCGCGCGTATGCACGCCGCACATCAACGCGTGTGTGCCTGTCAACAGCATGCGCATGTACTCTTTCTCGTAGTCGAACTTGTGAGCCATGGCTGTGGACACAGCCCTCAGCTGCACGCACAGATCATCTGGGCGCAATTCCCCACCAACGAGTACGTCCAGCCGAGACTCGGGTGCCCGTGTGTGCGTCACGTGGGATGTGATGCTGCAAATGTC
>NW_014024954.1:0-501 GCF_001186125.1 Sphaeroforma arctica JP610 | reverse complement strand
CGGTAGCTTGACTGACATACTCTATGATCATATCCTAAACCTAGTTAGACCGGGGTCATCTTCCTTTATGTCCCATCCTATATCATCTCATCTAGCTTGGCGTAGAAGATTGTGAGGAATACTTTATAGATTATCTAGGTCAATATTAGGCTGTGGTCAGGTCTGATAGACCTACTTTAGTTATGGGATCTCTCACCATTTGATAATAAATTGTCCTTCCCTCTTTACCCAGGGCAGACACCCTCTCTTTTATCGCTTAGAGATAACATCAATAGAGGACTCGAACCCACATCTCTCTGTCTACTGACCCCCGTGAGGGAGAGATGACTCCTAACTCAATATCCTACACATATCTACGCAGCACTGTTAGCTATAAATAATGTTGAGAAGCTTAATAGGATGACTTCAGAGAGGGTAGGTGTATCATGGTGATGCCTACGGGAGTCCTGCTGGGTGCCCCGTCCACTTGTAGGTGGGGTCTACCGGATAATGATCTCAAGA
>NW_014024955.1:0-501 GCF_001186125.1 Sphaeroforma arctica JP610 | reverse complement strand
AATCAATACCTATATAATGAAAATACACACTCATGTTTACTTACACGCACTCGCACATTCGCACTTACTCACTCATACGTCTATGTATATATATACACACGAACACACACACACATCTATATATATATACATATATACACACTCACTCACTCACACATTCGTACTCACCCACTCACACGTCTATGTATATATACACACACGCACACACACATACATGTAAAAACACACACGCACACACGCACACAACACACACTCGTATTTACGTACACTCACACGCACTCTCGAACTCACTCACTCATACGTCTATGTATATGCACACACACGCACACACACATGCACGCGTAAACACAAACACACACACGCATAAACACACAAGCACACACAAATATATATTTATAAACATACATAACACACACACACACCCATTGATATATATATATATGTATATATGTATATATATATGTGTGTATATATATGTGCATGTATATGCAGATACATGTA
>NW_014024956.1:0-501 GCF_001186125.1 Sphaeroforma arctica JP610 | reverse complement strand
TTATGTTTGTATGTATATAATATATATATGTATTATATATATATATATATATATATATGTATGTATATGAATATGTGTATATATATATATATATATGTATGTATGTATGTATGTATGTATATATATATATATGCGTATATGCGTATATGCATATACAAATCCACACGCGGAGGTGTATGCATTTGCTTGTGCGTGGCCCATTGACTATAACTGTGTATACACCCCTACTATAATCAGGAAAAACGCGAACAAGTGGAGAATCAAATGGATGAATTAACGAAGGAAATGGAACATTTAAAAGACCTGCTAGGCGAGGGAGCGATTGACAATGTCTCAGAAAACCCCAAAGACGGAGCTGAAAACCAGTCACTTCTCGTGAACGCGTCCTTTTGGGAACTCCGAAGTTTCGAGTACAAAATCTCGGAGACAGAGGTGGAGGAGATTCTATGGTCTGAGTTTATGGTACGGCCCCACAGTTTCATTTGTATATTGCGGGGTATG
>NW_014024957.1:0-501 GCF_001186125.1 Sphaeroforma arctica JP610 | reverse complement strand
AAATACCCTACTATTAGAAGCTCTCGCAGAAAATATATTGGGTAAATATACCCTACTATTAGAAGCTCTCGCAGAACCAATATTGGTTATATATACCCTACTATTAGAAGCTCTCGCAGAACATATATTGGACATATATACCCTACTATTAGAAACTCTCGCAGAACATGTATTGGTTATATATACCCAACTATTAGAAGTTCTCGCAGAACATATATTGATTATATATACCCTACTATTAGAAGCTCTCGCAGAACATATATTGATTATATATACCCTACTATTAGAAGCTCTCGCAGAACATAAATTGGTTATATATACCCTACTATTAGAAGCTCTCGCAGAACATTTACTGGTTATATATACCCTACTATTAGAAGCTCTCGCAGAACATATACTGATTTCATACCCTACTATTAGAAGATCTCGCAGAACCAATATTGGTTATATATACCCTACTATTAGAAGCTCTCGCAGAACATATATTGGATATATATACCC
>NW_014024959.1:0-501 GCF_001186125.1 Sphaeroforma arctica JP610 | reverse complement strand
GGGCTACAACAGATATCGCATTCGAACCTATAACTGCAAAAATGTGCGCTATACACGTACATTTTGCGCCAGAATTCGGGTGTTTGCTAAGACATGGATCAAACGAGTTCAGAACTCAGATCAGAATGATATCAAAATCATATACGACTCTATAATCAATCAGTTTTGGAAACGAGCACAAGGCTGTTTCTATGGTTACTTCTTAGAAAGTAATCCTCATAGATCATGCACACCCCTCCGCTCCACAGAACGAGTACCCAATGGAGCTATAGTCAGGTTGTTCTCTAAACAGCGAAAATCTAGAACAAGACAACCCACTATACCAAATACCACAGAACCAACTGCACATATTATTAGTTCGTTTTTAGAAAAGTTATTCAACGGAGATGCCTTCTACAAGATACCAGAGAAAACACACTCAGAATTTATCCCGATAGACCATGATGTTTTCACTACAGGAAATATTATGGATGCAATTTTGAGATACGATAGTCGGAAAGG
>NW_014024960.1:0-502 GCF_001186125.1 Sphaeroforma arctica JP610 | reverse complement strand
GGAATTAGCAATAGCCATATATGTGCGGGAGAGGAATCAGCAATAGCCACATATGTTTAACAATAGCCACATATGTGTGGGAGAGGAATTCATAATAGGCATATATGTAAGGGCGAGGAATTAATAATAGCCATATATGTGTGGGAGAGGAATTAATAATAGGCATATATGTAGGAGCGAGGAATTAATAATAGCAATATATGTGTGGGAGAGGAATTAGCAATAGCCATATATCTGTGGGAGAGGAATTAATACTAGCCATATATGTGTGGGAGAGGAATTAGCAACAGCCATATATGTGTGGGAGAGGAATTAGATATATGTTTAACAATAGCCATATATGTTAACAATAGCCATATATGTGTGGGAGAGGAATTAACAATAGCCATATATGTGTGGGAGAAGAATCAGCAATAGCCATATATGTTTAACAATAGCCATATATGTTTAAAATAGCCATATATGGGAGAGGAATTAATAATAGCCATATATGTGCGGGTGA
>NW_014024961.1:0-502 GCF_001186125.1 Sphaeroforma arctica JP610 | reverse complement strand
TATATATATGTGTGTGTGTATACTTCTGTGTTAATACAATTATATATCAAATAGGGCATACCTTGCACTCGTTCTTCTGCACCTCGTGTTGCGTGGGAGGTAGATACGAGTAGGTGGTGGCGAAGACAATCAGCACAACCGTGACATTGAATCCAAACGATGTGATGAACAGAGTGGCGAATCCGGTATAGGGCTCATATATGTACACGCCCTGCCAAAGCATACGGGTATAGTATTTCAATTTGTTTATGGAAGGCACAGATTGAATGGGATAAGTATGTGGCTGCGATGGGGATGTCGGATGTGTCACAAAATTAAGAGATTTAAAGATATAATAATCCATTAACTTAGCTCATGTCATAACATATCAAACCACAGCACAGCTCATGTCATTACATATGACTCCAACACACAGCTCATGTCATTACATATCACAACAACACTCAGCTCATGTCATTACATATCACACCAACACACAGCTCATGTCATAACATATGACACC
>NW_014024962.1:0-502 GCF_001186125.1 Sphaeroforma arctica JP610 | reverse complement strand
ACCATTGTCAGTCATAGACTGGTGTAGGTACCATTGCCAGTCATAGACTGGTGTAGGTACCATTGCCAGTCGTAGACTGGTGTAGGTACCATTGCCAGTAGTAGACTGGTGTAGGTACCATTGCCAGTCATAGACTGGTGTAGGTACCATTGCCAGTCATAGACTGGTGTAGGTACCAGTGCCAGTCATAAACTGGTGTAGGTACCATTGTGAGTCATAGACTGGTGTAGACACCATTGCCAGTCATAGACTGGTGTAGGTACCACTGTGAGTCATAGACTGGTGTAGGTACCGTTGTGAGTCATAGACTGGTGTAGGTACCATTGCCAGTCACAGACTGTTGTAGGTACCATCGTTGTGAGTCGTTGACTGGTGTAGGTACCATTGCCAGTCATAGACTGGTATAAGTATCATTGCCAGTCATTGACTGATGTAGATACCATTGTGAGTCATAGACTGGTGCAGGTACCATTGCCAGTCATAGACTGGTATAAGTACCATT
>NW_014024963.1:0-502 GCF_001186125.1 Sphaeroforma arctica JP610 | reverse complement strand
AAAGGTATAGTGCTTTTGTAGTGACTAATGATATGAAGTGGGAGAAAGCATATTGCACCACAGCACCCACCGTTTCCAGCTTAAAAGTATACTACTTTACTTTTGTCGTGGCTAATGATATGAAGTTGGAGAGAGCATATTGCACCACAGCAACCACCGTTTCCAGCTTAAAAGTATAGTGCTTTCGTACTGACTAATGATATAAAGTGGGAGAAAGCATATTGCACCACAGCACCCACCGTTTCCAGCTTAAAAGTATAGTGCTCGTTTACTGACTAATGATATGAAGTGGGAGAAAGCATATTGCACCACAGCACCCACCATTTCCAGCTTAAAAGTATACTACTTTACTTTTGTCGTGACTAATGATATAAAGTTGGAGAGAGCATATTGCACCACGGCACCCACCGTTTCCAGCTTAAAAGTATAGTGCTTTTGTAGTGACTAATGATATGAAGTTGGAGAAAGCATATTGCACCACAGCACCCACCGTTTCCAGCTT
>NW_014024965.1:0-502 GCF_001186125.1 Sphaeroforma arctica JP610 | reverse complement strand
CCGACGAGTCACCCTCAGAATTATCTTCTGTACCAACTTCAGAATTGGCTTCCCCAACAGTTTCCTCGGCAGGCTCAACTCCAGACAGGCTAGGTGTTTCCACAGGGACCTCAGGAACCTCGGCAGGCTTAGCAGGCTTAGAGCTAGCGGCTCCCTTGCCTTTAGAAGTACTCTTAGCCATAGTATTTGCTGGATAGTAAATCGATGTTAGACAGTCTAGAAGCAGTACACTACTGTAACTACTATTTAACTGAATACAATTTAGTCAGTTAGGATTTAGTAATTTCCATCGAAGTTTACAGAAGTGACATCAAGGAAGGGTTCGGTATCCGGTGGAACCACGTACGGGTTTGTAGAGTTGAATAGGGCCTCAAAGTAGCCAGCGAGGGTAGCACCTGTGTCATCGGTACCTGGTATGCAGGGTTGGTGCGGAGACTGTCGTTGGTACGCAATATCTTTGAACATTTGAGCATTGCTTTGGGCGGTCAGACGTGGGCGGAAC
>NW_014024966.1:0-502 GCF_001186125.1 Sphaeroforma arctica JP610 | reverse complement strand
GATACGTACCCATTGAGCCAAGACAGGGCTATGGGTGTATTGATTGTACCGTTTATGATACCTGTAGCTACTTGTGCTTGAAGTATACGATACATACCCATTGAGCCAAGATAGGACTATGCGTCTATTAATTGTCACGTTTATGCTATAGCTGTAGCTACTTGTGGTACAAGTATACGATACGCACCCATTGAGCCAAGACAGGACTATGGGTCTCTTAATTGTCCCTTTATGCTATAGCTGTAGCTACTTGTGCTATAAGTATACGATACGTACCCATTGAGCCAAGACAGGGCTATGGGTCTCTTAATTGTCCCGTTTATGATAGCTTTAGTTAATTGTGCTATAAGTATACGATACGTACCCATTAAGCCAAGACAGGACTATGGGTCTCTTAATTGTCCCGTTTATGCTATAGCTGTAGCTACTTGTGCTATAAGTATACGATACGTACCCATTGAGCCAAGATAGGGATATGGGTATCTTAATTGTCCCGTTTATG
>NW_014024967.1:0-502 GCF_001186125.1 Sphaeroforma arctica JP610 | reverse complement strand
AAGATATATATATATATATGTATATATATGTATATACATATATACATATGTACACACACACACACACACATATATATATAAATATAAAAATAATATATATATATATATGCATACATGCATATATGTGTATATATACAGACACAAACACAAACACAGACACAGACATATATATATATTATACATACTATGGCATCGCGCTCGTGTGATAATGGTCTGCACCCCTCCGTGCCGAGGGTTTTAAGTCGCCGAATTTAACAGGGGTTAGTATATATATATGTATATATTTCTATATATATATATACATATTTAAATATATATTTATATGTCAATACACACACACACACATACACACACACACCCACACCCACACCCACACCCACAACCACACCCACACACATATATATATATATATATGTATGTATATTATATATATATATATATATATATATATATGTATATATAGATATATATATATTATTACACACACACACACACACACACA
>NW_014024968.1:0-502 GCF_001186125.1 Sphaeroforma arctica JP610 | reverse complement strand
CACACCACACCAACCACAATGCACGCAATAGGCACTCTATGACGCATCATGTGAATGATACACACCACACCAACCACAGTGCACGCAATAGGCACTCTATGAATGATACACACCACACCAACCACAATGCACGCAATAGGCACTCTGTGAATGATACACACCACACCAACCACAATGCACGCAATAGGCACTCTATGACACACCATGTGAATGATACACACCACACCAACCACGGTGCACGCAATAGGCACTCTGACATACACCAAAACCAAGAGAAGTCATAGACACGCACACGCATTGTCACCGGCGCAATATATTTGGGAACTGTCGATCTCCACGACTGCTCCTTCACATCTCATATTCGCCCCCTATCGTCGCATAGTTCACCTACGCATAGTTGCCTTATCCACCCCCCATCGTCGCATGGTTCTTACTTCTCCACCAGGTGACCTACGCATAGTTGTCGTATCCCACCCCCCATCGTCACATAGTTCTCACTTCT
>NW_014024969.1:0-502 GCF_001186125.1 Sphaeroforma arctica JP610 | reverse complement strand
AAGTATGTGCCTATATGTACGAGTTCAAGACTCATGTTGTACTCTATGTCGTTTAGTATTTGGTCCAGTAACCATTTCCGATGTAGGCGCAATACGTTTGTTACTGGGTAAGGTAATAGCCAAAGGTTGTTCTTCATTAGTAAGTAAGCTCGAAGAATTTTATGCTCTATTGCAGTTTAGTCACATAGGAAGTAGGTGGCAAATAGGGAAGTTCAGATCCATCCAGGTTTATAGTCACCTGAGGAAACCCTTTCCGTTTATCTCGTGTGTTCTTATGTGAACGCTTATTCTATTTCTCATTAAAAATACGAAGGAAGTCGCGAGATTTACGAAACGCATCGGAGGTTAGCCAAGCTACTGTCCCATCCATAAAACGGGTCTTGTAGTAAGTGTAACCGTCTTCGGATGGTTTGTCAATTATATCTTTGACTTGTGACTCCATAACTGGGACATCAGAATCAAATGAGCGAGCGAATGAGAGTTCGGATGTAGGGATACGGTG
>NW_014024970.1:0-502 GCF_001186125.1 Sphaeroforma arctica JP610 | reverse complement strand
ACTTTCCGTTTCTCCTCTTTAAAATAGTATACCACCACCGAGCCAACCACCAGCACTAAAATTGCACCCATCCAGGACACTGGCTGCAAGGAGACATTAAAAGGTTGAAAGAAACTATTGTCACGTATCGCCAGTTAAATCTAGCTTTAATTCGGTCAAGACTGTTTCGCGGTACAACAATTTTGTGTTACTGTCTGAGATACTATCCTCCTAAATCGATTGACCGCGCAGATCAGAATTTACAAAGATTGAAGTGAAATCAAACAGAGGATGATTGGGCTCAAATCTATTATTGTTAAAATAGGAATTAGCGGTGGAATTCCGAAAAGAGATATCAAACCTTCAGATAGGAGCAGGGCGTTGTTGGGAGTACTAAACACCTGAGTCGAGATCATCACGGGTACCAATACTTAATTGCATCAGTTATGGACCGATTAAAAGGACATTTCAAAGCAACCAAAAAGAAAAAAAAGCACGTACACTGCATAAGGGTACGTATATA
>NW_014024972.1:0-502 GCF_001186125.1 Sphaeroforma arctica JP610 | reverse complement strand
GCTTGGCCATTTGTCAATGCTTAATGTAGTGCAGACGTAATGATACATGGAAGTGAGGCGAGTTCACCAGAGGTTTATGCCTGACTGTATGAGGATCAAACAACTGCTAACAGCACAAGCACTTGAGAGTTTCTGACAGATGGAGTCCGTGGGAGTGGCTCAAGATTAAAGAGCTTCCTCCCTTAGACTATGTGAAGTGTCCAACCAATCTCAATATATTCACACTGCTTTCATTCTACTGTGCTTAATTACAACTGAGGTATCTCTGTGCCTTGTAGCAGACATGTGAAAAACGTGCCATAGTATGTTCCATTGGTACCCGACCACACAGACACACATAATTTAATTTATCTATATATGCTTACATAAAATAAAATCAGCTTTGCGTTCACTCATTGTATAGAAGGCCACCCGCATTCCATTCCATCTGGCAATCGCATACATATTAACAAGCAAAAGCGCAAAAGTGTAGATATCTTTCGGAGGAATTGCGGTCTACCAC
>NW_014024974.1:0-502 GCF_001186125.1 Sphaeroforma arctica JP610 | reverse complement strand
TATATATAATACTATATATATATATATATATATATATATATATATATATATATATATATATATATATATATATCTATATATATATATATATACAAATGTATAAATATGTGAGTGTAAGCATACATACATACACACTTACATACATATACTTACACACAAACGTGCATAGATCCATACATACATACCCACATACTTACCCACATACTTACCCGCATACATGCATGATGTAAATACATGCAAACATACATACAAACGTACATGTTATACAAACATATCAATACTATATATATATAGCTGTACATACATACATAGACACACACATACATATATATATACATACATACATAGACACATACATGTGTGCAAACATACCTTAATATAAACACACACACATATATATATATATATATACATATATAATATATATATATATATATATTGATATATATCGATATATATTTATAATATATATATATAGATATATATATAATTTGATATATCG
>NW_014024975.1:0-503 GCF_001186125.1 Sphaeroforma arctica JP610 | reverse complement strand
TAGTCAACACACACACACACACACACACACACACATATATATATATATATATATAAATTATGTACATTTAGTATATATATATCTATATATATTATATACATTTATATATATACATATATGTATATATATATATATACATATATATACGTATTTGCATACATACATATATATATGCAAATGCACACACACACACACACACATATATATATATATATTTAAATATATACAAACATACATATACATATATAAATAAATATACGTATACAAATATATATATATATATATATATATATACATACATATATATATGAATTATATATACTTACACACACACACACACACATATATATATATATATATACGCAGACACACACACACACACACATATATATATATATATGTGTGTATATGTATAAGTATACGTATAAGATGTATATATATATAAACATATATATACATATGTATATATATGTATACATACATATATACATACATACATACAT
>NW_014024976.1:0-503 GCF_001186125.1 Sphaeroforma arctica JP610 | reverse complement strand
CGTAGTATATAATATATACATATATATATATATATATATATATGTGTGTGTGTGTGTGTGTGTGTGTGTGTGTGTGTGTGTGTGTGTGTATACATATATATTAATGTATAAGTATGCAAACATATATACATACACGCTCAACGTCGGCATCACTGGAGGTATCCTGTCCGTAGGACGATAGACCGGGCTTCAACTGCTCAAAGACCTCATCCTGTAGTACAAGCTCCTCTCCTGTAGGTGCACAGAGTGTCAACTACAGATTAGCAAACGAGAAATGAAGACAGCCACCTGTTGACCAAAGTATTAGTTGTACAAATGTAGGTACTTTACAGTTGAACATAGAAGAAAGAGTTGAAGCACTCATAAGTCTATGCATCAGTGCAGATATAAGTCTACCTTCTGACAAGGAGTGCACCCCTGTAGGTCGAAATTGCGTGTTTAGGATGGTCACTTTGGAACACAAAAAGAACAACGACTCAACACACCATAGAAAACGAGAAACC
>NW_014024977.1:0-503 GCF_001186125.1 Sphaeroforma arctica JP610 | reverse complement strand
TATTACGCAGGAATATAGAGCTGCAATTGTTAGACACACTTTGCGAGGCCATGGATGGAGCTTCTGGGGCCCTTGTTGAGTATCACAGCAGACACTTCGCCCTTTCGTTTGCGCACGGCATTGTACATCAGCACAGAAGCTTCAACAGCATCCTCTCCTGATTTGTATTGGCTGATATCGATCGTCAGCATTGCTGATGAAGTAACAGAGGGAATGTGAATGGGAATGGAAATGGATTGTGAAGTATTGAATGTGTGTGAATGGGTGGAGGTAGGTAGATAGGCGTACAGTAAAAAAGGGGCGTGGCACTCTCGTGTGATGTGTGTGGGTGGACGGCTGTCGTGACCAGGGCTTAGGGTTTGACCAAACCTTAAAAACCCCTAATATAGTAGGACAGGAAATGAAGGACTTTCATGAATCGATGGCTGTGGAAGGTACAGATACATACAGAGATATACGAATATATAGCAGCTCTAGAGATATACGAACATATAGAAGCTATA
>NW_014024978.1:0-503 GCF_001186125.1 Sphaeroforma arctica JP610 | reverse complement strand
ACACACACACTCGCACACACACCCACATCCTTCCCACACTCGTACACATTTACAGACACATACGCATAAACATACATATACACATACACATACACATAAAAATACACATACACAAACACATACACATACGCATACACATATACGTATATATTCACATACACGTACACATACACACATACATACACTTTCACATACATATTCACATAAACATACAAATAGACAATCAGACATACGCATACATATACACATACACATACACACATACATGCACGCATGTACACATACACACTTACAGACATACACATACACACATATACACACATACACATACACACATATACACATAGACACATAGACACATACACACATAGACACATACAAACATACACATACACACATAGACACATACTTGCACACACACACACACATACATACACACATACGCACTTAGATACATACATACATGTACTATTTTATGTATATAAACATATACATATCCATAA
>NW_014024979.1:0-503 GCF_001186125.1 Sphaeroforma arctica JP610 | reverse complement strand
ATATAGTACTTTCTAAGTACAGAACCGACAAATCCAAACTGGAATGTATGAAAACTTTGCTGTGTATTAAAGTAGTGTAATACCTACAAGAATCTAGGAGGCCTGGTCGCTTCATTGTATTTGCTTATATACGCGAGTTTGTGCCGTTGTGGGGCCTGCAACAGATTAGTTTCCTAAGAACACGAACTGCTGGTCTTACTGATGGTGAACGTTCCCTTCTGGATACTGTCGCCATCATCTATATTCTGAACAAAAATTTTAGTTCTAAGTCTACTTCTATGTAACTTATATTCTCATACCAACATACAGTAACATTACCTTATGTATGCAATCTATTGGCGTATACAAACTAAATTTTTAGTTCACAACATTTCACCATGGTCTATGTATGCCATGCACATTCTCAACTCATCCTCATACACACATGTCCACTCGCGGACTCAGTATCACCCGTCAAGTGGACTCAGTGTCGCACATGTCACAAATCAATTACAAGAAATTTA
>NW_014024980.1:0-503 GCF_001186125.1 Sphaeroforma arctica JP610 | reverse complement strand
AGAATAGATATATAGGGTTTATGCCACGCCAATATAAGCATGAATAAATACACATGCAGCTTAACACATGAGCTGACATACGTGTCGGGGTATCAGATAGCCGTCCGAATCAGACGTGAACAAACTACTGCGGCGGGGTAGTGTTGAGTAGCTATTAACACTAGCGGGTAGATTGGAAATGGTATCGTCATCTTTCCACTTAGCCTTTACTCCCCCGCATTCCTCGGTACGTGAGTAGATCTGCTGCATGGTCGGCGCAATTTCTGAAAACTGCGGAGAGAGTGAAGAAACATTTAGGAACCGTAATGCATCATGAGCATGTGGAAACGCTCTGTACAGTATGGTGGTATACGTAAAGTATGAAACCATCTCTTACGGATTCACACACATACTTGTGAATTACACAAACACAAACACACACACACTCACTCACTCACTCACTCATATATATATATATATATATATATTATACTCACACACACACACACACATATATATATATA
>NW_014024981.1:0-503 GCF_001186125.1 Sphaeroforma arctica JP610 | reverse complement strand
CCATCGAAGTTTACAATATCATCATTTTCATTCTAATCATATTAGTAACAACAATCAACGTAAAACAGTTCTACCTGGGGCACTTCCCTCATTCACACCAGTACAAATGCTTCCACAGCCGATACCGTGACCTACCACTACACCCTCTGATCGCGCATGTATATTATATTTTTGTAGTAATGGATTGCTTACAACAGCTGACGGTAGCAATCTTGATGTGACTCCTTTCCATCGCACTGTCCATGAAATGCACATGCAGTCATTAGCAAACACTGCAGCTATACTTCATAAACCTACTGCTTTCATGGATAGATGTAGAATAAATGACAGCAAATGTTGGAAGTTTCATGGATAAAAGAACTTTAAACTTGTAGAAATGCTGTATGATATTATCAATTATTGTAAGTTTTGGTCTATCAAGGCGATATTAACGTCTTAGAGTAATTAAACGCTTAGGTTAAGTCTAAGTATAATTAAATTCAATGTAATTAAACGAAATAAGT
>NW_014024983.1:0-503 GCF_001186125.1 Sphaeroforma arctica JP610 | reverse complement strand
ACGCGTGCAAGACAACGAACTCACAGGAGTGCTGTGTGCCTAGAATAGCCATAAAGCCCTACAAGAACACATACCCTGGTAATCCTCCTTCTTATCGGGAGCGTCTCCAAAGACTTCGCTATAGTGCTTCAGGTACTCTTCATTGCTCACACTCTGTGCATGGTCCGCTGGGCGTTTCCGGTCTATTTTGGTGACCAGTCCTGTTTTGTGGGGCATTGTGATGCGACCGCTGGTATTGCCGAAGTCTTCCATATCAGTGATCTGTGTACGGACGAGGGATGCAATGGCATTAGAATGCAATTATCTGTATATAGATAGGGAGTACTGACGATACAAAAATAAGCACACATTTGATTGGAAATATATATGTGCGGCGGTAGATAGGACTATAGACTACTGATTGGAGTACACAAAATTGCAAAAATGAAACGTAGCAAATCCATTAATGCTCTAGTTTCTCCTGAATCACCATCGCATTGACTGTTTGAACTTCTGCGACATTT
>NW_014024984.1:0-503 GCF_001186125.1 Sphaeroforma arctica JP610 | reverse complement strand
CACACTCCGTATACGAAACACTCTCGTATACTAAACACACTCGTATACTTAACACACTCGTATACTAAACACACTCGTATAATAAACACACTCGTATACTAAACAAACTCGTATACTAAACTCACTCATAATAGTCACACTGTTATACTAAACACACTCGTATACTAAACACACTCTTATACGAAACACTCGTATACTAAACACACTCGTATACTAAACACACTCGTATACTAAACACACTAGTATACTAATCAAACTCGCATACTCAACACACTCTTATACGAAACACACTCGTATACTAAACACACTCGTATACTAAACGCACTCGTATACTAAACACACTCGTATACTAAACACACTCGTATACGAATCACACTCGTATACTAAACACACTCGTATACTAAACACACTCTTATACTAGACACACTCGTATACTAAACACGCTCGTATACTCAACACACTCGTATACTAAGCACACTCGTATACTAAACACACTCGTATAG
>NW_014024985.1:0-503 GCF_001186125.1 Sphaeroforma arctica JP610 | reverse complement strand
TACTAAGTATTTACTAGTATATTTAGATTACTAAATAGCTTCTCTGATTCTCTCTTTACTTTATAATGCCTACTGAATACTAAATATTTACTAGTATATTTAGAATACTAGATAGCTTCGCTGACTCTCTCTATACTTTATAGTGCCTACTGAATACTAAGTATTTACTAGTATAGCTAGAATACTAAATAGCCAGTCTGATTCTCTCTTTACGTTATAATGCCTACTGAATACAAAGTATTTACTAGTATATTTAGAATATTAAATAGCCTCTCTGATTCTCTCTTTACGTTATAATGCCTACTAAATACTAAGTATTTACTAGTATATTTAAAATACTAAATAGCTTCTCTGATTCTCTCTTTACTTTATGATGCCTACTGAATACTAAGTATTTACTAGTATATTTAGAATACTTAATAGCCTCTCTGATACTATCTTTACGTTATATTGCCTACTGAATACTAAGTATTTATTCTTATATTTAGAATACTAGATAGCTT
>NW_014024986.1:0-503 GCF_001186125.1 Sphaeroforma arctica JP610 | reverse complement strand
GCCGATTGTAAAACCTAAAACCCCCAATTCATACCTGTATATCCAGTTGTGCTGTGGTTTCGACGGCGCTTGGTAATGTGATCGCTAGAACCTCATCCTTGCTCGTACATTCTGAAGTGTCGCTCGCTACTAGTCCACTTTTGGTCGAGTACAGTGCCTTATCCAGCACTAATTGCCGAGGACTGGTTAGTTGCGACAGAACATCCGATGCCATAGTCGCACTATCCGCATCACTGTCACTCGTTGTTGATTCAGTTTCAACCTGTTAAGATAGTAGAGAAGAGTTATGGCCGTTCAATACAAGACTTCATGAAAGAGATACAGTATACCAACTGCCGCTTATAGAAGCAACTGGAGGAAAAATAATGCCGCTCGCCACCAATAGGGTTTCACTCAATGTAGATTCATGCAGAACTTATACATTGCATATATATGCACACGGCAGGACAGCCGTTGGCAAAGGTAATAGTTGTATATTTATAATTCATTAACGTGGCTATATA
>NW_014024987.1:0-503 GCF_001186125.1 Sphaeroforma arctica JP610 | reverse complement strand
TTGTGTGGTATGTGTGGGGTGTTTGAGGCGTGCTTGCGGAAGAATGGGCATGCGAAGGGACGCAACTTGACCTTTAGTTAGCTGGTAGGTGTCTGGCTGAGGTATTTGTGGGGGGGGTGTTGTATGGTATGTGTGGGGTGTTTGTGAGGAGGTGTACGATAGCATTACGTGGGTGTTTGAGGCGTGCTTGCGGAAGAATGGACATGCGAAGGGACGCAACTTGGCCTATAGGCAGCTGGTAGGTGTCTGGCTGAGGTGTTTGTGGGGGGGGGTGTTGTGTGGTATGTGTGGGATGTTTGAAAGATGTATGATAGTATCACGTGGGTTTTTGAGGCGTGCTTGCGGAAAAATGGGCATGCAAAGGGACGCAACTTGGCTTGCAGGCAGCTGGTAGGTGTCTGGCTGGGGTTTGTGGGGAGGGGGGGTTGTGTGGTATATGTGGGGTGTTTGTGAGTGTGTTTGTGAGAGGTGTACGATAGCATCACGTGGGTGTTTGAGGCGTG
>NW_014024988.1:0-503 GCF_001186125.1 Sphaeroforma arctica JP610 | reverse complement strand
ACGTGCATATTCTTGGTAGCTATATATATATATATATATATATATATACATATAAATATACACACATATGTATATGTATATGTATATATATACATACATATATACATACATATATACATACATACACACACATATACATATATATATACATGCACGATATCCAATGCATACGGTACGAATACTCGGATGCGAAAGGCCATGAGCTGTTCATGACCATGAGCGACTATACGTCGTTTCCCACTTAATGGTGTCTCTGCACTGGACGTGTCTCTGTGTGTATTTGCGTCCTACTTGCTACTATAAACCATGGTGAACACAAATACACACTCCATTCTCTCAATACTTACACCTGTATAGCATGCGTGATTGCTTGCTTTGCAAGGTGTACGTATCAAGCATGAAGTGGTCATAAACTAATCATAGTTTTAGGGGTTTTGGCTCCATTCATGCTATATGTGCACCTGTTTATCAACCCTGAAGTACCGGTACTAAACTAAAAATGA
>NW_014024989.1:0-503 GCF_001186125.1 Sphaeroforma arctica JP610 | reverse complement strand
TGGGGGGGGTTGTTGAATAGAAGTAGTAGTAAACATCCTACGTATCTAGTGGCCGAGAGGTTATTATTCTACTTGACATTGAATCGTACTTCATTCATTCGTCAATTACACTTCGGAATGAACCCGCAAGGGACCCATCCTTGAGGTTTGACAACAACTGGCTCCCGTGAGCTCTTATTCGACCGGAGGGTCAGATAACTATTTGTTCTAGAGAAAAAAATGCTCATCAGATAAATAAACTGGGCACCTGTTAATTTCTGCATATCTTACTAATCACTCCAATTTGCTCTAGATTTATAATAATAATAAAAATCTGTATAATATATATATATATATATATATATATATATATATATATATATATATATATATATATATATATATATATATATATATATATATATATATATATATATATATATATATATATATATATATATATATATATATATATATATATATATATATATATATATATATATATATATATATATATATATATA
>NW_014024991.1:0-504 GCF_001186125.1 Sphaeroforma arctica JP610 | reverse complement strand
AGGGATAGAGCACCGAAAGGCCTCGACCATGGACTTTACAAGGGGTAATAAACACCCCCGTAAACGTGTCAACGATGTCAAATTTAATGGCTTCGATCGCACAGCATTACACCAGACCGCAGAGGATTTCCACTCTGACGAGGTGACCGAACTTAATAAATCGGTCGACGATTATACCATTAAAATGGAAATCGCCCATGATGCGCTCCATGCTGATGATGTATCGTATTTTGCCAATATGATTGCGATTAAGCAGAAGCGCATCGATCAGCTACTTCAGGCCCAACGTGGACAAGACCACGGGGATAACCAGAAGTACAAGGAACAGATCAGTCGACTTAAGTCGAACTGGGATGCCAATAGTAAGCAGGTCGAGTTTATAAACAACCATGACCTCAGCACGCTAACCCGTACGCTTAATGCGTTTACGGTCATGCTGGGGACGAATGATATCGCTCCACAGCAATGGATTTCTACTTTAATGCAGTCGTTTGACCCTACAGG
>NW_014024992.1:0-504 GCF_001186125.1 Sphaeroforma arctica JP610 | reverse complement strand
CACCCAATTATACTTATGTATGATACATTCAAATACACTCATATATGATATAACCAATTAAGCACTACACAACACATGTACTCAACAAGCCTATAGCATTGACTAATCCATCAACTTACTTCAATTAGGGCGGCTGTTGGCAAATCCACCAGATCATTGCGCAACGCAACGCAGACCAACGGAAAACGGAGCAGACGATCACCAATGGGAAGAAACAACAGAAGAGATGTGTCAGTGTGTCTGAGAGATGTCCATACTTCGTAGGTAGTTAATGGCTATTTGCAATACATTCTCTTACTACTATCCACTGCGAAGTCATCAATCAACCGACGTTTACTTACAAACACATTCAGCACATGTACACACATACACAGACACCAAATTCAACACATTCAACACATACACACACATGCACAAACAAAATACATTCAACACATACACACACATGTACAAACACAAATACAAATACATTCAACACATACTCACACATGTACAAACACAAAT
>NW_014024993.1:0-504 GCF_001186125.1 Sphaeroforma arctica JP610 | reverse complement strand
GATAGATAGATAGATAGATAGATAGATAGATATAAATATATATATATATATATAGATATAGATATAGATATAGATATATATATATATATATAAAAGTGCCTCGCATGCATCACTACTTTCTCCGTCATAGTAATATCACCTGTATCAAAAGGAGGCAGGTGGGTGCATAGATAATATACACATGTGTACAGCTAAGATGTACTTCCATAGATTCATACACTAGTGTGTAATAAATGCTTGTCCAAGTTTTTAATTGAGAATAATGCGCGTATGCACAATGGTGTTAAGATCGTTCTCAATATGTACACATGTACATATATACATGCTAAAACAATGCAAGACTAATGAAGATGTGCGATGATAATTGCACGTCCCATATCATCTTATAGGGAATATTCCACATTGCATATACAGAACCATCATAAAGGTCCAAGTTATATCGAATAGAGCACCCATGACGTTATACCCGGGTGCCATCGTGCCCATAAAACAAACCTATACACT
>NW_014024994.1:0-504 GCF_001186125.1 Sphaeroforma arctica JP610 | reverse complement strand
GCATACTACTAATATATATTCATACATATACACTATCCATAAATATATACATAAATATCATACATACATACATACATAATAGTCATACAGATATACATACATCATACATACATACAGACATACATACGTACTATTTATACATACATACTGTTCATACATAATTACATACATACTATATACATACATACACACATACTATTCATACTTACATACTTACATCATATATACATACATACATACTATTCATATATTCATACTATTCATACATACATTCATACCTCATACATACATACTATTGATACATACATACATACATACATCATACATACATACATACATACTATTCATACATACATACATACATCATACATACATAGTATTCATATATACATACATACATACGTCATGCATACATACATACATACTATTCATAGATACATACCTTCATCATACATACATAGCATACATACATACATCATACATACATACATTCATACATACATA
>NW_014024995.1:0-504 GCF_001186125.1 Sphaeroforma arctica JP610 | reverse complement strand
GGATTACACTAGGCGTACTGCTTGTGGAAGAGGAAGTGTAAGAGAGACAGAGAGAACGATATCTTGGAGTACACTGAGCCTACTGCTTGTTGAAGATGAAGTGAGAGATAGAGAGAGAGATAGAGAGAGAACGTTATCTTGGTTAAAACTGGGCGTACTGCTTGTCGAAGAGGAAGTGTGTGTGTGTGTGTGAGAGAGAGAAAAAGAGAGAAAGTGAGAAAACTTTATCTTGGATTGCACTAGGCGTACTGCTTGTGGAAGAGGAAGTGAGAGAGAGAGAGAAAGAGAGAACGTTATCTTGGACCATACTGGGCGTACTGCTTGTGGAAGTGGAAGAGGGAGAGAGATAGAGAGTAAACGTTATCTTAAAGAATATTACACTGTGCGTACTGCTTGTGGAAGAGGAAGAGAGAGAGAGAGAAAGAGAACGTTATCTTGGATTACACTGGGCGTACTGCTTGTTGAAGAGAGAGCGAGAGAGAGAGAGAGAGAGAGAGAGAGAGA
>NW_014024996.1:0-504 GCF_001186125.1 Sphaeroforma arctica JP610 | reverse complement strand
TCAATAGCTAGGAAGATTACTTCCACTGAAATATCAAAGACTAGTCAGATTACTTCCACTAATTATCAATGACTAATGAGAATACTTCCACTAATCATCAATAGCTAGGAAGAATACTTCCACTAAATATCAAAGACTAGTCATATTACTTCCACTATTCATCAATGGCCAGTGAGATTACTTCCACTAATTATCAATGGCTAGTAAAATACCTTCCACTAATTATCAATGACTAGTGAGAATACTTACACTAATCATCAATAGCTAGGAAGATTACTTCCACTAAATATCAAAGACTAGTCAGATTTTTTCCACTATTCATCAATAGCCAGTGAGAATACTTCCGCTAATCATCAATGGCTACTGAGATTACTACCACTAATCATCATTTGCTAGTGAGATTACTTCCACTAATCATCAATGACTAGTGAGATTACTGCCACCAATCATCAACAACTAGTAAGACTACTTCAACTATTCATCAATGGCCAGTGATATTACTTC
>NW_014024997.1:0-504 GCF_001186125.1 Sphaeroforma arctica JP610 | reverse complement strand
CTATCAATCCTATTATCTGGTCTCTGGTAGCTGCTATCAATCCCATAAGCTGATCTCAGGTAGCTGCTACCAATACCATTACCCGATCTCTGGTAGCTCTTATCAATCCCATTACCTGATCTCTGGCAGCTTCTATCAATCCTATTATCTGGTCTCTGGTAGCTGCTATCAATCCCATAAGCTGATCTCTGGTCAATCCCATTACCCGAGCTCTAGTAGCTCTTATCAATCCCATTACCTGAGCTCTAGTAGCTCTTATCAATCTCATTACCTGATCTATGGCAGCTGCTATCAATCCCATTATCTGACCTCTAATAGCTGCTATCAATCCCATTATCTGATCTCTGGTAGCTGCTATCAATCCCATAAGCTGATCTCAGGTAGCTGCTTTCAATCCTACTATCTCATCTTTAGTAGCCGGTATAAATTACACTACCTGATCTCTGGTAGCTGCTGTCAATCCCTCTAATCTCTAGGAGCTGCTATCAATCCCATTACCTGATT
>NW_014024998.1:0-504 GCF_001186125.1 Sphaeroforma arctica JP610 | reverse complement strand
TCCAGAAGACTGTTTTAGAAGCATAGTAACGCCTAAATATACTTGACAGGAAGCACAGTAACGCATTACGACACTCGACCAGAATCGCAGTAACGCATTAAGACACTTGACCAGAAGAACAGTAACTACTAAAGTTACTTAACCTGAAGCACAATAACGCATAAAGACACTCGACCATATGCACAGTAACGCCTAAAGATACTTAACCTGAAGCACAGTAACGCATAATGACACTTGATCCGAAGCACATTAACGACTAAAGATACTTGGCCAGAAGCACAGTTTAACCTGACGCCCAGTAACGCATAATGGCACTTGACCAGAAGCACAGTAACGCTTAAAGATTCTTAGCCAGAAGCGCAATAGCGCATTAAGACACTTGACCAGAAGCACAATAACGACTAAAGTTACTTAACCTGAAGAACAGTAACGCTTAAAGACACTTAGCCAGAAGCGCAGTAGCGCATTAAGACACTTGACCAGAAGCACAGTAACGCATAAAGA
>NW_014025000.1:0-504 GCF_001186125.1 Sphaeroforma arctica JP610 | reverse complement strand
ACATACATACAAACGTATATACATACATACATACATACATACATACATACATTCATACATATATATATATATACATACATACATACATACATACATACGTGCATACATATATACATCAATACATGCACACGTACATACATACAGACAGAAATAAATACATACATACATATATATATACGTACATACATACATACCTATATACATACGTTCATACATACATACATACATACATACATACGTACATACATACATACATACATACATACGTACATACAGACATACATACATGCATACAGGCATACATACAAACATACATACATACATATATACATAAATATATACATACATACATACATACATACATACAAACATGCATGTATACATACATATATACATACATACAAACATACATACGTAAATACATACATACATACATACATACAGACATACATACATACATACATACATACATATATATATACATCAATACATACATACGTAAAT
>NW_014025001.1:0-504 GCF_001186125.1 Sphaeroforma arctica JP610 | reverse complement strand
TCTAACCCTACTACTATAGGAGGCGCTAGAGAGTCTACCCCTACTACTATAGGAGAGGCTAGAGAGTCTAACCCTACTACTATAGGAGAGGCTAGAGAGTCTAACCCTACTACTATAGAGAGGCTAGAGAGTCTAACCCTACTACTATAGGAGAGGCTAGAGAGTCTAACCCTACTACTATAGGGATAATATTATTTATTTCAAAAATGGCAAGTATGTATGATACAATGTATGAACATATGGAATGGCTCTCATAGTCGCTGTAGTGGTTCAGGAAAGATTGATGGGAAGAAGTAGTCAGTAAATTCCCGTTTGAAGCTTGGGCCAAGTGAGTCGACAATGGAAGATATGTGCTGAGTCAATTCGGGCCGGTGCTGACAAAATACTGTTACTATCGAATGTTCCATATATTCGCTTGCTGACCTACTAAGTAGAGTACCCACCTCTGTGGTACGGATCGGGTCTGCGCCGTGTAGTGCCGCGGAATGGGTTAGTGCAGAGTAC
>NW_014025002.1:0-504 GCF_001186125.1 Sphaeroforma arctica JP610 | reverse complement strand
TTATGTTAATATTACTAAATCTACCATTACGCTGTGTTGTCCCTTACGTAACTCCGACCCATGGATACGTGATTTAATTAATATGATTCAAGACGAACCTATTTATTTCGACAGTGAAACCGACACGTTCTTGTATCAGGGATCCTATTCTATTAAGAAGACACCTTGGAAACACACCATTGTTTGTCGCATCGGTCCTGCAGGTACCACTAAGTGGAAACCCTCAACCGAATTCTTAGCTAAACTAGAGGAGTCCAAAGAGTTTGAACAAAAGCTCAAGATTCGTACAACACATGCACCCAACAAGATTGCAGTCGAGGTAATGCCGATTGAAACGGCATTAGATCGTAAAAACATGGAACTAGCTAAGGCCATGGATCAAAGACTCAAATTTCTAAGAGAACCTGAAGCTCGCACTCAACTACTTAAAGCGCTGCTTAAAGAACAGCCAGGAATTGCGAAACAACTGAAGAAGATACGTCAACAATATAATGTTGTCAATTA
>NW_014025003.1:0-504 GCF_001186125.1 Sphaeroforma arctica JP610 | reverse complement strand
GTGTTTGTATATTGTGGTTAGTCACTCGCGTGTGCATACAGCCCAAGTGTTTGTATATTGTAGTTAGTCATTCGCGTGTACATACAGCCCACGTGTCTGTATATTGTGGTTAGTCACTCGCGTGTACATACAGCCCACGTGTTTGTATATTGAGTAATTCCATTCGCGTGTACCATACAGCCCCACGTGTTTTGTATATTGTGGTTAGTCACTCGCGTGTACATACAGCCCACGTGTTTTTTTTATTGTGGTTATCCACTCGCGTGTACATACAGCCCACGTGTTTGTTTATTGTGCTTAACCACTCTCGTGTGCATACAGCCCTCGTATTTGTTTATTGTGGTTAGCCTCGCGCGTGTGCATACATCCCACGTGTTTGTTTATTGTGGTTAACCACTCGCGTGTACATACAGCCCACGTGTTTTATATTGTGGTTAGTCACTCGCGTGTACATACAGCCCAAGTGTTTGTATATTGTGGTTAGTCACTCTCGTGTGCATACAG
>NW_014025005.1:0-504 GCF_001186125.1 Sphaeroforma arctica JP610 | reverse complement strand
GTATGTACGTATATGTACGTGTCCTGTGTGTGTCGTTGCTTGTCTGTGCGTGTCTTGTGCGTGTCCTGTGTGTGTCTGTACGCGTTTGTGCGTGTCTGTACCTGTCTGTGTGTGTATGTAAGTGTCTGTACTTGTGGGTGCGTTTCTGTGCGTGTCGTTGCGTTTCTGTACGTGTCCGTGTGTCTCTGCGCGTGTATGTACGCGTCTGTGTTTGTCTGTCCGTGTCTGTACCTTTTTGTGCTTGTGTGTGCGGGTCTGCGCGTGTCTGTACGTGTTTATGCTTGTCTGTGCGGGTCTGAGTGCGTCTGCGCGTGTATGTACGTGTCTGTGCGTGCATGTACGTGTCCTGAGCGTCTCTGTACGTGTTTTTTGTGTCTGTTCGTCTCTGTACATGTCTGTGCGTGTATGTACGTGTCTGTACGCGTCTGTCCGTGTCTGTACCTTTCTGTGCGTGTTTGTTCGTATATGTACGTGTCGTTGCGTGTCTGTGCGTTCCTGTATGTG
>NW_014025007.1:0-505 GCF_001186125.1 Sphaeroforma arctica JP610 | reverse complement strand
TGTCCTAATGTATGGGTGTATGTGATTATGCTGTCCTAATGTATGGGTTTGTGTGGTTATACTGTCCTGATGTATGGGTGTATGTGGTTATACTGTCCTAATGTTTGGGTGTATGCGGTTATATTGTCCTAATGTATGGGTGTATGTGGTTATACTGTCCTAATGTATGGATGTATGTGGTTATATTGTCCTATTGTATGGGTGTATGTGGTTATACTGTCCTAATGTATGGGTGTATGTGGCTTTACTGTCCTAATGTATGGGTGTATGTGGTTATACTGTCCTAATGTATGGGTGTATGTGGTTATACTGTCCTAATGTATGGGTGTATGTGGTTATACTGTCCTAATGTATGGGTGTAGTGATTATGCTGTCCTAATGTATGGGTGTATGTGGTTATACTGTCCTGATGTATGGGTGTATGTGGTTATACTGTCCTAATGTATGGGTGTATGTGGTTATACTGTCCTAATGTATGGGTGTATGTGGTTATACTGTCCTAATG
>NW_014025008.1:0-505 GCF_001186125.1 Sphaeroforma arctica JP610 | reverse complement strand
TGGAACATTTTGATTATTTGCATCCTTGCAAGTAAGCACAGCGAAAACACCTTTGATGGTGATTGGTGAATTTTATATATATAAATAAACATGATACCAGACCGGATTTTAAAAATAGTAGCTAGAAAATGAAGATTATTCAAGACAGCAACGAGGCTTACCTCGAAGATCCTTTTTCAGAATAGTACAGTCCAGCACGCTCACATGTCTAGAACATCGCCAGAAATGCTTTCACGCGGATAGCACGAAGTAAGAGCTATTAAACATCACTGTATCTTTCTGTTGGACATAATCACATTTGACTAAAAAGAGAATGTATGTACTATTTCTATCTGCTTCACATTAATGTCAATTTTTGAACGAACTCTGGGAACCGATTTAGGGGGACGATCAGCGAGGTTGAATTTTGCTAGCATTTTTTCGATGTATGCTTGTTGTCCAATTGATATATTGTCATCTTTGTGCTGTGTGATCTTGAGTCCAACTAGATGTTTGGCAAGACCTA
>NW_014025009.1:0-505 GCF_001186125.1 Sphaeroforma arctica JP610 | reverse complement strand
TACATGTATGTGTATATACGTATACATGTATTTATAAATACTGGTCCCACGCAAGTCTTCCGGTGTCCGGTATCTGTAAAACTGGATCATCGAGTGTTAAATTCCGCTGTTTATAGCCCTGAAGATTGCTATCTGTTGTTTTATACCAAAATTTTGCGTGACTTACGATGGATAGCTATTTGGAGCATGGTAAATCAACTTATACTTTCGACAGATTGCCATGTATGTAGTTATCACCGTTTACTGCATTACATGAGAGGTGTGTGATGAAATATGTAATCCAATTTCTCAATTCAGTCTCACTCATCGCTCTTTTCAACATTTTATTTTACCATCATACACACATCCGCTGATTCAATACAGAAATATTGGCCTAGAATACGAGTATGAGCTGCAGGAGAACCTGCACAACCTGAATATCACCTTCAAGGGTACGTCCGCCTGGTGTATTCATATAGAATATATATATATATATATATATATATATGTGTGTGTGTGTGTGTGT
>NW_014025011.1:0-505 GCF_001186125.1 Sphaeroforma arctica JP610 | reverse complement strand
TATATATAATAATATATATATATTGTTTGTTTATTATATATATATATATATATATATATATATATATATATATATATTACAGCGGATAGACGGCATCAGTTTCTGCTGGATATGCCGAACGCAAACAGTTTATCCGTGTGGATCAATGCCTTGACATACGCAGTTGAGTTTGCAGATGTGGATGGCGGTCCCGCTTCAAGATCGGCAAATCCCGGTACGGTCGTTGTTGTAGAAACCAAATGAGATGCACGCATCGATAAACAGAACGCTTTAATACAATGTATATGAGTACATGGGCTAGTGGATGGGTCATTCACGTATCTATAAACCACATTTTCAATATAGTGTATCTGAGTGTATAGTTTACAACGTGTACGTGTGATGTACGCTTTCACAAGCCGATGGCAAATCACAATCATCGTTTCAATTTGAATGTATTGGGCTATTTCTGGGGCTAAAATGCACCAAAGTAATGTTCTCAACTATAAAACTACGATCCTGTATA
>NW_014025012.1:0-505 GCF_001186125.1 Sphaeroforma arctica JP610 | reverse complement strand
CGTTTAAAGCGATATAGTGAATATAGCGTCTAAAGTTCTGTAGTGAATAAAATGTCTAAAGTGTTGTAGTGAATAAGGTGTCTAAAGCGTCTGAAGCGTCTAAAGCGTTGTAGTGAATATAGCGATATAGTGAACATAGCGTCTAAAGCGTTAAAGTGAACTAAGCGTCTAAAGCGTTGTAATGAATAAAGCGTCTAAAGCGTTGTAGTGAATAAAGTCTCTAAATCCTCCAAAGCGTCTAAAGATTTGTATTGAATATAGAGATATAGTGAATATAGCGTCTAAAGCGTTGTAGTGAATATAGCGTATAAAGCGTTGTAGTGAATATAGCGTCTATAGCGTTGTAGTGAATAAATCGTCTAAAGCGTCTAAAACGTTTTGTGAATATAGCGTCTAAAGCGTTGTAGTGAATAATAGCGTCTATAGCGTTGTAGTGAATAAAGTGTCTAAAGCGTCTAAACGTCTAAAGCGTTGCAGTGAATATAGCGATATAGTGAATAAAGCG
>NW_014025013.1:0-505 GCF_001186125.1 Sphaeroforma arctica JP610 | reverse complement strand
ATGTATTTCTGTATTTTAAAAAGAACATGGACACTGATTATTTTTTAATACACACATAGAACAATAGAAGCCTCATAGAACAAAGAGGTGATAGCGCAGAGATGAATAGCATAATATATATATATAATTTGATGCAAATATTTGTATAATTCGCACAGTTTATCTACACAAAAAAACGTTCGAATGTTCACCTCTTGAATATTATTTTCACCTGTTGCATAGAACTTGAGTAAACCATGTACATAGCATTTGAATATGTAAATGCTTTGCTGCATCAGTCTGAAAATGTTATCGTACACAAATCATGTATAATCATCAAATGCAATGTGAGGAGGCATAAGAGTTAAAATGGTGTACACGGCTGAGCTTCTACATACTCACATACTTGTAAACCTTAGGACCATCTCTAATGCCAGTCACACGAAGGCGGGATACAGAAACAATATATATATATATATATATATATTTATATACATATATGTGTATATGTATATGGATATATATA
>NW_014025014.1:0-505 GCF_001186125.1 Sphaeroforma arctica JP610 | reverse complement strand
GGAGGGGGGGGGGGGGGTTGTGGATGTATAGCCCAATGATACTGTATAGACCTGATACATCTCATTTACAATCACATGTCTTCCTGTGCTCCCATCTCGCATGAACCGGATGTACAAACAGCGCTCACAATAACAACCACCAACATGAACTTGCAGCAGCACACCCGGAACACGTCAAAATGCAATACACATACCCAAACACAACTCCCATCGGCGCATACTCCATTCTAAAAATAGAATTCTATAACCACACCTGTACTCTCACTCATTCATCCCCACATCCTCCCATCTCCACATACTCTATTCTATAAATAAAATTATAAAAACACACTAATACTCTCACCCGTCCATCCTCACATCCTCCCATCTTCACATACTCTATTTTATAAATAGATTTCTATAAACACATCCGTACTCTCACCCATCCATCCTCCCATCCTCCCATCTTCACTACTCTATTTTATAAATAGAATTCTATAAACACACCCGTACTCTCACCCATCCA
>NW_014025015.1:0-505 GCF_001186125.1 Sphaeroforma arctica JP610 | reverse complement strand
AATAGCACGAGGAACTTAAGTTTCTTAAAATGGTTGTTAATGGGTTTATTAATTAAACCTTTTCCATTTAACATATCAGATATTTGGATGAGGCCATTAAAAGGCCTCAGTAAAATACCAAACATAAAAGAGTGGGTCTAGTTCTATTAATAGAGCTTTATTTACTTTCCAATTTTATTTTTATCTGAATACTTCGGTAGTGAGATGGCTCAACCGAATATAGGTTTCTAGGGACTATTAACGATACCTAGTTGATCCTCTGATAAGCCAACCAGATGTGCCAGTCTGATGAAGGCTAAGTCGGTAATTCATGATAGTGGCAAGCTTTTGGTTAAGACAATAACTAAAGGCGTCAAGAGTATTTTAATTTTTATTTCTTTTTTCTAAAGATATAATTTTATGTGTCTCTCGGATTCGCCCCAGAATAGAGCGACAACGAAACACTAAATAAAATCCCTTCTGCGGAAACAGTACTTAGAGTATTATATATAGGCAATGTCTCTGC
>NW_014025017.1:0-505 GCF_001186125.1 Sphaeroforma arctica JP610 | reverse complement strand
GAAACCTAGTAATTTCCATCATTCACTATAGCGGCCAAAGAAATAGTGAAACGGGAGTGTTCCAGTTTGAGGATTCATGCAGTTATTCATTTGAATCTGAACCCATTTCAAATGATAAGGCCACATATACTCAACGTCATCTAGTGCGGTACGCAAGAGTTTCTTAAGTTCTCTATGACGTGTCTCATTTGCACCCTGCGTTTGAGGTTTGTAAGGAACACCACGCCTGTGGGTCATGCCTGATACGAGTATAAGTGCCTCCATTACGTAGGTACAAAACTCACTACCGTTATCAGAACATAGTACTCGGGGGAAACCGAAGTCATTAAAGACGTGATAGCATAATTCTGCCACTGTTTGTGGACGTTTGTTCGGTATTGCATAAAGCAAGTTATAGCCCGAAGCCACACATAAGAAATGACAGATATATACATCGCCAGTATGCTTGGATCGCGGGAGTTTAACCAAATCGACTATGACTCGGCGCATCGGTTGGTTTTCTGTC
>NW_014025018.1:0-505 GCF_001186125.1 Sphaeroforma arctica JP610 | reverse complement strand
TATATATATGTCTGCGTGTGTGTGTTGGTAAGTGACTATATATATATATATATATTTGTATTCAGTTGCTTTGCATTGCTGACCTCATTGCATGTGATTCAGGCAAGCACTTACTCGACCTATTTCATCGGATTCAGGTCATACACAGCAGCAGAGGCGGGCCTCAGTTGAATCGCCAACAGTCGCGCACTCATGCGGAGATTTCTGCGAAGAAGGAGCTCAATAAAACTGATGCTGCGAACGAACGTCTCATTCAGGTTTGTACTGAGCATGTATGCTCAAGCTTTATTTTCATTATTTAAAGGTAGAATTATCATATACCAAGTGTGGAGGTACTTAAAACCAGAATACTCACAACCATATATATCAACAATATATGTTTATAGATTTTTGATTCTAGCATCATTGGCGGCTGAAGCATTTGGAATATCGGAGAGTCATATGTATGTATGCATGTATATATGTAAATCCATATGTATATTCATGTATATATATATGTATATAT
>NW_014025019.1:0-506 GCF_001186125.1 Sphaeroforma arctica JP610 | reverse complement strand
GTCATACAAAGGACATATAGTCATAATCGTACATAGGGAATACGGTCATAGTCATACAAAGGACATTCGGTCATAATCATACATAGGACATATAGTCATAGTCCTACATAGGACATACTGTCATAGGCATACATAGGACATGTAGCCATAGTCATACATAGGACATCAGGCATAGTCATACATAGGACTTATAGTCATAGTCATACATAGGACATATAGTTGTAATAGAGCTCCGGATAACGGTCCAAAGGCCAATCGGGCCATGTCCGTGGCTCCGGAGCTCTATTCTTCCTGATAGCTTCCAATTGAGTATTCAACGCGCCTTTCAGTGTATCGATCGTAGACGTTAGTAATGTACATCTTGGGACATCGTAGTTTCCCTGTGCTTGACAAAGTTCATCCACAAAGAAAGATATCTTCCCTTCGAGGCGTTGACACATGGCTCGGCGATGCTCGTTCTACTGCGCTGGTGTCATGATCGGCTCTCTAGCATGTTACGGTTGAGT
>NW_014025020.1:0-506 GCF_001186125.1 Sphaeroforma arctica JP610 | reverse complement strand
CACACACACACACACACACACACACACACTCCCCCACCACACACCACACCACCCAACACACACACACATATATATATATATACACAACACACATACACACACACACACACACATACACATTTACACACATACACACTGTTCCATCGACGATAGTATACTTGTCCTTTCATGCAACCGACTAACCTCCACCATTCATTCAACAGACTGAGCGACAGAGAGACAGTCGATACCACAACGAAGCGAACGACAACGTCGACTTGGCCACAGACAGCCCCACCAACCAATCAGATCCCATGGACAAGGACATTAAGGTCCAAGGGGATTCGCGAGGGTCATTCTGGACCCAAACGCTGACGCTGAGTCATCGCACTTTGTCCAATTTGGGGCGAGATCCGCACCTGATTATAGGACATTGGGCTGTGGGTATTATGACGGGGGTGGTGCTTGGATTGTTATACTTCAATTCAGGTGTGTAGGCGGCTTAGAGTGTTTAATACTTGCAAGCA
>NW_014025021.1:0-506 GCF_001186125.1 Sphaeroforma arctica JP610 | reverse complement strand
TATAGAGAGAGAGATATATATAGAGAGAGATAGAGAGAGAGAGAGGGGGATATATATAAAATAATAAAGAGAGAGAGAGAGAGAGAGAAAGAGAAATAAATATAAATATAGATTTATATGTATATATCGAGATAGAGATATATATATCTATATAGAGATGTATATATATATATAAAGAGAGAGAGAGATATATATATATAGAAAGAGAGAGATATATATATATATAGAGGGAGAGAGAGATATTTATATATATAGAAAGAGAGAGAGATATATATATATTGATATATATATCGAGATAGAGTATATACATATAGAGATAGAGAGAGATAAATATATATATATATATAGAGAAATATATGTATATATATAGAGAGAGATATATATATATATAGAGATTGATAGAGAGAGAGAGAGAGATATATATATATAGTGTGTGAGAGATATATATATATGTATATATATATATAGAGAGAGATAGAGAGAGAGATATATATACATATAGAGAG
>NW_014025022.1:0-506 GCF_001186125.1 Sphaeroforma arctica JP610 | reverse complement strand
ACACACACACACACACACACACACACACATATATATATATANATATATACATATACATATATATATATATATATATATATATATATATATAAATATATGTACAGAGATAAATACATAAACATTTATATATATTTATATATATATAAAGATGTATATATATATATATACTATCCATATATTACGTTTGGTTGACATATCCCAAGTCCAGTTCTTGCCCACTATCCCCTTGTCTATACCCACTAATATATGTCACATACAAATATATATATATATATATACATTCACATACACACACACATATTTAATATAAATATATGTGTGCATATATACATACAATAAATTTATGTATATAGAATATACAAACACAAGTGAATATATATATATATATGTTTAATACATTTATATAAAAAAACAATGAATATATATCCACACATATACAAACATACACACACACACACACACACACATACACACACACACACACAATATATATATATAGACACACA
>NW_014025023.1:0-506 GCF_001186125.1 Sphaeroforma arctica JP610 | reverse complement strand
GACCTGTAAGTGGTCAACAATTACTTGTCTGATTGCACAAGGCAACACTTGCAATTCAGTCCGCGATATTTGATCCATTAATACGATTTTTGCTTCCATTCAAAGTGCACTTCGCTGACACTGCTATATTAACATATGAACAATATACATGAGTACAATACTGTTTATGAACAATAAGCAAGTGCATAATATTGGTTATGATATTAGTGGTTTACATTCATCACGCGGGACATGATACTTCATTCTGTTTTATTTCATACGCCACAATACGAAGAATTTCCTTTCGACATGGTTGACAGTTTGTATTCATCTATTATTTAGTGCCATGCTTTAGTTTCCTTAGCGGCAAACTCTATAGGCACGACGAACAACTCTATAATACTACAGAATGTGACATTTATAGAATCATATCTGCTCGTAGCAACGACAGAAACAAACCACTGATATATATATATATATATATATATATATATTATTTGTTTATATATATATATATATATATATAT
>NW_014025024.1:0-506 GCF_001186125.1 Sphaeroforma arctica JP610 | reverse complement strand
ACACACAAGTATATATAAACATACACATACAGATACATGCACACACACACACATTATATATATACATATATACATTACCACAGACACACTATAAACGAACACAGACACATACATGCACACACATGCACACACACACACACACATATATATATATGAACACTGACAGACAAGTATTTACCAACACACAATATGAACACTGACAGACAAGTATTTACCAACACACACACACAATACAAACACACACACAAACACATATATATATACGACTTATATATATATATATACATACACACACACATATTTATATTAATATATATATATATATACACATATACACATACATATATATATATACATATATACATACATACATACTTACATATAAATATTTATATACAATACACACACACATACTCACATATATATATATATACGTACTTATATATATATACATACATACATATATATATATATATATATATATACACAACAAAACACACACACAC
>NW_014025026.1:0-506 GCF_001186125.1 Sphaeroforma arctica JP610 | reverse complement strand
TTATATATATATACATATATATATATATATATATTTTAATGAGTGTGCGTGTACATCATATACGCGTATACTATTATCTCGTACCGTGGGTATATATACACAAGAATACGTTCCGTGCATCATCTATTGAACTAAACGTAAGTATATACCCATCGCGAGGGACACCCAAGACCGCGCATACCTGTGAAGAACACGTGCGCAAAGACCTTGGCGACATTTCGCAACCGGTTAGTTTCCAGTCGGTGGATCATATTGTATTGGAACAAAAAGCACTGTTCGAAGGAGGTCTGGTATGCCTTGTTGACCTCACAGAAACGTTGCGCCATCAGCCCGAAGAACTTGAGGTAGGACCGTTCCTGCGAGCAACACTCCACAATCATCTCCACTAGATCGTCCTCCATCCCAGGCTTTAACGTGTTCTTGAGAAGTTTGTGGCAGACCTAGGGTGTTGTGGTAGAGTGAAAGTTATACTTGAAACTAAGCGTCGTGTCAAATTCTATAAGCAT
>NW_014025027.1:0-506 GCF_001186125.1 Sphaeroforma arctica JP610 | reverse complement strand
AATGCATTCTACGTTTGTGTATGCATTCTACGTTTGTGTATGCATTCTACGTTTGTGTATGCATTCTACGTTTGTGTATGCAATCTACGTTTGTGTATGCATTCCACGTTTGTGTATGCATTCTACGTTTGTGTATGCATTCTACGTTTGTGATGCATTCTACGTTTGTGTATGCATTCTACGTTTGTGTATGCATTCTACGTTTGTGTATGCATTCTACGTTTGTGTATGCATTCTACGTTTGTGTATGCATTCTACGTTTGTGCATGCATTCTACGTTTGTGCACGCATTCTACGTTTGTGTATGCATTCTACGTTTGCGTATGCATTCTACGTTTGTGCATGCATTCTACGTTTCTGTATGCATTCTACGTTTGTGTATGCATTCTACGTTTGTGTATGTATTCTACGTTTGTGTATGCATTCCACGTTTGTGTATGCATTCTTCGTTTATGTATGCAGTCTACGTTTGTGTATGCATTCTACGTTTGTGTATGCATTCTACG
>NW_014025028.1:0-506 GCF_001186125.1 Sphaeroforma arctica JP610 | reverse complement strand
GTTTGTAATATATATATATAAGTGTATGTATGTTTGTATGTATGTGTGAATGTATGTAAGTATGGCTGTATGTACGTATTCATTTGTGTATGACTGTATCTACTTATGTACGTATGTGTATACGGAAGTATGCATATCTACACACAGCATATATAAACACTTATTTTGTATCGGTTTTACTCTTATTATACATCTATATACATACATGTATATCTACATGAAAAAGTATATATACACTTACAGTACACCATATTGCGTGGTTGCAGATTATCCGTCAGGCTAAAGCACAGCAGATGATTGTTGTGCGAAAGAACACTCTCAACATGATATTCGTAACGCACGCGATAGGACCGGACACCGCCGGAATCATCGATGCTGCTATTATGTTCAAGCAATACCAGGCACCAGTACGCATAGGGTTCGTCTTCTACACTTCTCGGTGAGTTGGTTTGTGTTGTGCAGCATACATGAGAATGTTGTGTTTGGTGATGATATATATATATATA
>NW_014025030.1:0-506 GCF_001186125.1 Sphaeroforma arctica JP610 | reverse complement strand
GTGTGTGTGTGTGTGTGTGTGTATGCTTGTTGACGCTTTACGGTCCTTCTTTTTGTTTACGTATATTTTGTAATCATTGCACTTTCGTAGGCTGATTTCTGCCCGAAACCACTATGCCGAACTCTGCGGTGGACTGTAAAGAGTAGGCGCTATGTTCATTATAAATATATTATGACTTGTTTCTGTTCAAAGTAAGAGTCTATCTATTAACTTTGTATGCTTTGGAATGTCATATCGGCAGGTATGCGCCTAATAATTACGAAAAGGAAGTGACCGAACAAGAACTGGGCGTTTGTGGAATCAGTGTGCGACGATTTACACCCAGCAATGTAGCTGAATCAAAATCTCAAGACAATGCTGCCATCATGTATATCCATGGGGGTGGTTGGACTATAGGTGAGTGTAGTTCATCTATAGCTATATATTGTATACATATATCTGTGCACACACACACATTCACTCACTCACTCACTCACACATGTATATACATATATATATATATATAT
>NW_014025031.1:0-506 GCF_001186125.1 Sphaeroforma arctica JP610 | reverse complement strand
TGTATATATTTTTTATTTTGTTTTCAGGACCCATAGTATTTGACGTGGTTATTTAAGAATTCATTAAATGGCGGAAACATTTATGAGGTTTTTAGTTTTTTATTTACTGACAGGGTGATTAAATAATATAAGTATCAGCTCATTTATGTATAAGTCGGAAATTAATTCGCGCTCGAAAATTGAATCATTCTCACAGGTACTCATCAGCAGTCGTGATGAGTCATACTTTGGAGAAGATACGTCTGCGACTCAACTGTCGGAAGTCAAGCAGGAGGTATAGTCACTTATGCGCATAACTCGTCTAGTTCTTTACATAGACAATATATATATAAATGAATTAACTTTACCTATTTGCGTCATTTTACTTATTTACATTAGGATAGTTTGAACAAGTGAGTATATACCATATCTGACATCGAGACATATATATATATATATATATATATATATATATATATATATATATATATATATACTTATTCGTNTGTCTTAGTTATATACTAATA
>NW_014025032.1:0-506 GCF_001186125.1 Sphaeroforma arctica JP610 | reverse complement strand
GTGTATATATATATATATATTAATTATATCATACATGGGTATATACCTGCAAAACTACGACCGCAAATAACATGGCGACACCAGGCACGACATGTTTTCGGGCCAGAACCAATCCGGAAGCTACCAGTTGGAGCACTAGATTAACAACCACGAATGAATGACAGACAAACATGGGGAATCTGCGTCTGAAGAATTGCGCCTGTATTACAGTGGAGACAAAGTAGAACCTGTCAGTTGGAAGTAGATTTATACACGTGGAGACATACACAAATTGATATAAACCTTGAAACTATAAGAAGCGTATTCGAATATGTGTACTCGAATCGCATATCGAACACCAATATATGCATTTAAATACACAAAACATACGATTCTGGGTATATATATTTGTGTGTGTGTGTGCAGAAGCATATGAAAAGTATAAATATGTAAATATATTCTCAGATGAGATATGTATATATATATATATATATGTATATATATATATGTGTGTGTATATATATATT
>NW_014025033.1:0-506 GCF_001186125.1 Sphaeroforma arctica JP610 | reverse complement strand
TTTTTAGGGTTTTAGGGTTTAGGGTTTTAGGTATCTTTATTTGTTTACACGCTATTGCTATATACAATGCCTGGTGTATACAATGCCTGGTGTCCGGGTGGACTTGTGGCTACCGGCAGGTGGTGGCAGTTCCCGTGACCCTGCTTTTCAGGGGAGGGCGAACTGGACTATCTAGGGGCTGAGGCTTGTGCAGTCTGTGGTTGTTGTACTTGTTGAGTTGTTTTCTTTGTCTGTAGTTGTCTAGTTGGTAGTGGTGTGGGCGTTCGACAACCGTAACTGGATTGACACAGAGTCTGTGAGTACGCTGTGACAGATATGCATATCGTTTCGTTGAATATGAGGTATGATACAGTGGCTCACCAGTGTATCATACTCACTACCGCATCACCGGGTTGCGATGTGCGACTGTGCCTACCGGTAGGCATTCAGGGAGGGTGTGGGCGGGGCGGGGATGTTTCATCGCGCTGTGTTCGTTGATATATGTGCTATTCAACTTCAGGTCAATG
>NW_014025034.1:0-507 GCF_001186125.1 Sphaeroforma arctica JP610 | reverse complement strand
TTTGTATGTGTACATATGTGGTATCTACAGTCTGACCGCATATTAGTTGCATATTTGTATGTGTACATATGTGGTATTTACAGTCTGACCGCATATTACTTGCATATTCGTATGTGTGCATATGTGGATCTACAGTCCGACCACATATTAATTGCATATTTGTATGTGTACATATGTGTTATCTACAGTGTGACCGCATACCACTTGCATATTCGTTTGTGTACATATGTGGTATCTACAGTCTGACCACATATTACTTGCATATTTGTATGTGTGCATATGTGGTATCTACAGTCCGACCGCATATTACTTGCATATTTGTATGTTTACATATGTGGTATCTACAGTCTGACCGCATATTAGTTGCATATTTGTATGTGTACATATGTGGTATTTACAGTCTGACCGCATATTACTTGCATATTCGTATGTGTACATATGTGGTATCTACAGTCTGACCACATAATACTTGCATATTTGTATGTGTACATATGTGGTATCTACATT
>NW_014025035.1:0-507 GCF_001186125.1 Sphaeroforma arctica JP610 | reverse complement strand
CCTTTTCACTCCGGATTTGTGCTGGAGTGTCCTTTAGATGTGGAGTTATAATGTCCCCGACATTCGTATCCACAAATTTTCCAGCCTTTCGACGTTTATCCCCAATACTTGACGGCACGTGGTCTGGGGGCAAGCTGGGGTTCTGAGCTTCACTCCCAGATGATACACGGACGCTGGCGAACCTTTCCGCGGCAGTAGATACCTCTTCTTCCAAGGCTTTAGGATCCGACGAGTCATCCTCAGAATTATCCTCTGTACCAACCTCAGAATTGGCTTCCCCAACAGTTTCCTCGGCTGGCTCAACTCCAGACAGGCTAGGTGTTTCCACAGGGACCTCAGGAACCTCGGCAGGCTTAGCAGGCTTAGAGCTAGCGGCTCCCTTGCCTTTAGAAGTACCCTTAGCCATAGTATTTGCTGGATAGTAAATCGATGTTTGTCAGTCTAGAAGCAGTACACTACTGTAACTACTAAATAACTGAAAAATATGAAAACTTCGATGGAAATTAC
>NW_014025036.1:0-507 GCF_001186125.1 Sphaeroforma arctica JP610 | reverse complement strand
GTGTGTGTACGTATGTATGTATGTATATGTGTATGTATATACATACGAATATACATATATATTTATATATATATATATATATATATTATGTAATATATATTAATGTTTGTTCATATTAAGAGTATCATACTTATATATTTGTTTTTTGCATATTTGTATATATATATGTGTGTGTGTGTGTGTGCGAGAGAGACAATGTGTGTGTTTGTATGCGTGTATGTATGTGTGTTTGCATATCTATGCATATGTATGTATGTATGGATGAATGTATATATATATACATGTATATAAATAAATATATTTGTATATTATTATTATCATTCTTATTGTTATTTTTAGTAATATTGTTATTGTATTATATTACTATGTGTATATGTGCGTGTGTGAGTGAAAATGTATATTTTATTGTTGTGTTCGTATTTGTGTTGTTGTGTGTATATGTATGTATAGAAGCACATATATTATATATGTATATGTATATGTGTATGTGTGTGTTTGTATATATAT
>NW_014025037.1:0-507 GCF_001186125.1 Sphaeroforma arctica JP610 | reverse complement strand
ATATGAGGACGTAACTTAGTATAATATATATATATATATATATATATATACATATATATAAATATATATATATATATACAAATGTATATATTATTATATTATTATATTATTATATTATTATATATATTATTATATATATGTGTGTGTGTGTAAGTGTGTGTGTGTGTATGTGTCTGTATGTATATACATATCACATTGTTGTGATCATGACGTACGAATTTAATCAAATTGACACCTTAGTGTTATATTTACCTCACAGCGCTCTAAGAAGAAAAGCCGCACAACCGATCGATCGAAGTCGAGGGAACACAATGTGGTGAAGGAGGGCAAGGACGGCATTACACTCACTAACTTCCCCCCAGGGTATGTGCAACTATGCTCACGCTGAACATGTGCTTCTCAAATCATGTGTTACATCGATTGTAGATGATTCTTGTATTTATTCTAATCGTACGTCTCTTTGTCGCTGGCTCGGCATATAAATGCAACTGGTTTATACAGCTTAGA
>NW_014025038.1:0-507 GCF_001186125.1 Sphaeroforma arctica JP610 | reverse complement strand
TATAATATATAATAACTAATAATAATATATATATATATATATATATATATATATATATATATATATATATACTATTGTTGTTAACATCCTTTGAAAGTCGCAATATTTTTATAATTTTAATTGATTGCTTTTTTCCTAATTCAATAATTATCACAGATATAATCTTTTACTCTCACGTATCTCCAGTGTAGGAGCTCGTCTATCTCCTCCACTCCTCGAGGGAGGGGAGTGGAGTGACGGATGGACCATATCTTGCCTTATCGTATCTCACAAGCAGGCTGGTATACATATACATATATGGAAAAACACGTACATATGCATATACCTCTGTATCTATATCTATGTATATGTATATATATATATATATTCAAATATCGATGTATACTATAACTGTATCTGTATATGCACAAAAAATATACGTATATATATATATCTATATCAAGTATACACATATATGTACGTATGCTATGTATGTATATATAAATATGAATATATATTAAGTTATAG
>NW_014025039.1:0-507 GCF_001186125.1 Sphaeroforma arctica JP610 | reverse complement strand
AGCTTGTATTAAATTATTTAAAATACAAATAAAAACCAATGTATTATCTCAATTGATCTTGATATTTTAGACTGACCGGAGGCCGTATTTCTACAAGGGGTACAAACGGTTGTGGAACTGATAGTTCTATGCTGCGCCGTTTACAACATACTCATCCCGAGCATAAAACCATGGTCAGATAGGGCACGACTCGTACAGGAGGATTTTCTGCTCTAACCGATAGATGACACTCTTGACAGCTAAGTTGGACGCTTCGCTGAGCAACGCGTTCTTAGCTTTTAGAGTGTACACAGAGTCCGTGCGTCGCCGAGTCACATAGGCAATCAGATCAGGGAAGAATGCTCGGATAGAAGATATACAGTCAGGCCGTAATTAGCCACAGTAGGTAGCAGACAAGTTCCACCAACGTATCTTCGGCGTTCATGTGTTTCATAGGAACTTCCAACACAAGCTACACCTCTCACAACGAAGTCAGCAAGATATTGAGAGAGAGAGGGGAGGGGGGGG
>NW_014025040.1:0-507 GCF_001186125.1 Sphaeroforma arctica JP610 | reverse complement strand
TACTACTACTACTATATAATAATAATAATAATAATAATATATATATATATATATATATATATATATATATATATATATATATATATATATATATATATATATATATATCTATAACTATGTATGTATGTATGTATGTATTTTATATATATATATATATATAATCAATTGATGTTACTATTTTCATGGATGTTACTATATCCAAAATGTTACTATGCCACTGGATGTTACTATATCCATGGATGTTACTATATCCAGGAATGTTACTTTATCCATGATGGTTACTATATCCATGGACGTTACTATATCCATGATTGTTACTTTATCCATGATGGTAACTATATCCATGGATGTTACTATATCCATGAATGTTACTTTATCCATGGATGTTACTATATCTATGAATGTTACTTAATACCCGTGATGGCTACTATATCCATGGACGTTACTATATCCATGGATGTTACTATATCCATGGTTGTTTCTATATCAATGAAGGTTCTATATCCA
>NW_014025042.1:0-507 GCF_001186125.1 Sphaeroforma arctica JP610 | reverse complement strand
AGACATACACCCCTCTGCATAGTTACATATAGCAAATCACACTCAAGCACCAACCAAACATACACCCCTCTGCATAGTTACATATAGCAAATCACACTCAAGCACCAATCAGACATACACCCCTCTGCATAGCTACACGTAGCACAGCTCCGCCCACACACCTTGAGGGGAATCTCAACCAAGTCCAGCATAGACGTCCACTGCGAAAACACAATGGCCTTGCCCGCATTCGGATCCCGTGCCCTGCGCCTGTGAATGAGAGCGTCTAAGCCGTCCATGAGATGCTTCATCTTGGTACTCATCTGAAAGGCTTTGTTTGGGTCGACTGTGAATCGACTGGCGCGAGGGGCGGTCATGAGCGATCTACGGTCAACGTCTACACGGCAGATGGGGCACTGGATGGTCTGGTTTGTGATGCTGCCAAACATCTGGAGGGCATGGGTGTATGGGTGGGTATGGATTGGTGTCTCCAGGCTATTTTTATATTGTATGTGCTTGATGGGCTGC
>NW_014025043.1:0-507 GCF_001186125.1 Sphaeroforma arctica JP610 | reverse complement strand
GGGTATATATAATCAACATATGTTCAGCGGAGCTTCTAATAGTAGGGTATATATAGCCAATATATGTTCTGTGAGAGCTTCTAATAGTAGGGTATATATAATCAATATATGTTCTGCGAGAGCTTCTAATAGTAGGGTATATATAATCAATATATGTTCTGCGAGAGCTTCTAATAGTTGGGTATATATAACCAATACATGTTCTGCGAGAGCTTCTAATAGTAGGTTATATATAACCAATATATGTTCTGCGAGATCTTCTAATAGTAGGGTATATATAACCAATAAATGTTCTGCGAGAGCTTCTAATAGTAAGATATATATAACCAGTATAAGTGCTGCGAGAGCAACTAATAGTAGGGTATTTATAACCAGTAAATGTTCTGCGAGAGCTTCTAATAGTAGGGTATATATAAATGATATATGTTCTGCGAGAGCTTCTAATAGTAGGGTATATATAACCAGTAAATGTTCTGCGAGAGCATCTAATAGTAGGGTATAAATAAC
>NW_014025044.1:0-507 GCF_001186125.1 Sphaeroforma arctica JP610 | reverse complement strand
GTTCTACAACAGACTCCTTTGTACATGCGCAAAATAGAACTCACAACAACAGCTTCTAACACAAAGTATCGACTCGTAGAAACCCATTAAATGCTCCCAAACCACACCTTTGAGAGGAAGTGAGTAAACCCGAGCGTTGTACAACTCTCTAGTCTTTCGCAGGACGCATTTTTTTAAACTTTTTAGTTTTCTTTTTTGTGAAGAGCAACAAACGCACATCCGCAGTCCACCATACGGATTCATATTAATTATCACCACTCTTCACTGATACTATGAGGAAATTCCGAAATCGAGTGTGTACAACGATCATGTCAAGGCACAAAGATGCTCACAGCGGCTCACACTCATTCAAACATACGTCGGCTAAAAATATACTATTTGACAAAAGGTTACCTCAAAAGCTCAAGAGAACTCTTATGATGCAGTTTCATCACCTATCTAGAGAGAGAGGCTAGAATCACCTATCTAGAGAGAGAGGCTAGAGCTTCCAATTTCCAACCTTCCAAC
>NW_014025046.1:0-507 GCF_001186125.1 Sphaeroforma arctica JP610 | reverse complement strand
GATTTATATATATATATGTGGGTGTGGGGTGTGGGTNTGGGGGTGTATGTGANCTTTTGCAAACGTTTTCGTATTATTTTTAATGCGACCGTGTCGTTGATACGGTTGTCTATGCTAGTTATGATAATCACTACATCTGTGTACGCGTGTAAACTTCAGGGCAGCGTGTGCATCGGGATTTAATTGTCCGTTGCAGAAATCCGTAAAATCTGCAATATAATTGCACCCGTTTTCTTTACTTATGACCAAATCTAACAACTTTTCTATTTTTGTCGCAAATGGTTTCCTAGGCAACGGCGGCCGAGGTTTTGACAAACGTTGTGACGTACGATACAATACCATCGGAGGACGCAAAGGCGAAGTTGTATAGGGGACTGGCGCACCTGTATGGAGAACTGGGGTTCAATCGCAAGAGTACGTGGAGCGATGATACGTATATTCATGTGTTTGTCCACGCTCATGTGGGTGTGCCTTGTTGTTAATTTGGTCATAAAAATGTATATATTT
>NW_014025047.1:0-507 GCF_001186125.1 Sphaeroforma arctica JP610 | reverse complement strand
GTGAGTGTGTGTGCGTTTAGGTCAGTTTATATCTGAGGGTTAATACACTACCATTAGGTATGTGAAAGAGAAACTGTGTTCTAGGTGACATAAACCTCAGCGGTGTTCCTCACAACTGCGTAACGCTAACCAATCGGCCACTTCTACATGACTGTATATATGTATATTTGTTTTCTTGTATATACTTTACTATGCAGATATTTGCTTGTACAGCTAATCTGAACTTATTTAAACCGCTGAAACCTTAATTCGTCCTTCACTTTCACATATGATAGATAATAATCTTAAGCTGCTGCTGCCTTTAATCGGGCTGAAGGAACTTGACATTAGCGGCTGCAGGGGTCTATTCAGTCTCTGCATGATTCCCGATGGTATGTGAGGCTGGCATGTAAACAAACGCGCACATGTTTGTGAAATTGTATATATTTCTACCTATTTGTTTGAATATATGCAAGTGCGTTGATATATATATATATATATTTATATATATCTATCTATTTATATATA
>NW_014025048.1:0-507 GCF_001186125.1 Sphaeroforma arctica JP610 | reverse complement strand
CATATATATATATACCAACACACAAACAAACACCATACAAACAAACACAGACACATACACATACACATACACACACACACACACATATATATATATATATTCTAATGCTTTGATTTATATATTTGTACATGATGGCCATACCAGTCAGGTTTGTCTTCGGGGATCTCGTCTGTCCAATTACCGTTGCAGTACTGACTGGGGGGTGAGGTGTAAATCGTAGTTAGTATATCGAGGTGCTTGATGTAGAGAGAAGCGTACGAAGAACTGTCATTCAATACAACTCTATGGGCTTAGGATTAGGGTTTTAGGGGCTTGGACTGTAGGTATTGTTATATTCGTTGCTAGTTTAGTTCCTAGTTTATATATTCCTTCCGCACAGTGATAGCTCCATTCGCGACAATCGCATTCATTCACTTGACGACATTTTCGTCCTAACCGGTACAAATCTCCAACACCACGCACCCAATCCCCGCGAAAACCGGACTAGAGCCACGGCGCAAAGGCTAA
>NW_014025049.1:0-507 GCF_001186125.1 Sphaeroforma arctica JP610 | reverse complement strand
ATAACATATATATTCATTTTGAAGAATATATATATATATAACTATTATATATATATACGTATATATATATACATATATATATATTATAATATATATATCATAGCTGTTCTATATTTATATATACCTATATATATGGATATAGATCTATATATATTTCTTTATATATATGTATATATATATATGTATATATAAATATATATATATTTTCATATAGATCAAAACATATTTATGTACATGAATGTATTTATACGTATATATATGAATGTATATATATTTATATTATATATATTGTATTTATATATGTACACTATATATATATTGTCTATATATATAGCTATTTATACCTATTTCAATATATATATATATCAATAAATATATACATATGCGTATATATATATTATATATGTACATATATATATATACTCATATATAAATATATACATATACGCGCAAATGTACATTTATATCTATGTATATATATATATTTATAGACACACACATATATAT
>NW_014025050.1:0-508 GCF_001186125.1 Sphaeroforma arctica JP610 | reverse complement strand
TTCAAACTCGCATCTATGCTCAACAACAATTCATCGCCTCTCACTGAACATTCACCTTACTGCACCCAAACGCTCATGTACTCTCATCACACACGCACCCAGCTCCTTCAACCATCCATCGTTTCTCACGCACACTTCCCCTTACCCTAACAAATCCAGTCGATTATTGGACTGGCGGATCTTCTTCTCGAGTGCGCTTATTTCCTTCTCCACCTTTTTGCTCCTCACGTCCTTAATCTGTGAGATCTGTGCGTATTCATGTGAATGTGTTCATGTGAGCCTGTATGTGATGAGAAGTACTTCCGTTTCTTGTGTGTGTGGGTTTGACTGTGATGTGTTCTCGTGATCAGTTGTCTCTTGTACTATTCATGCGTAGGTGTGCCCAAGTACTCTCACATTTTTCCTTGGTCTATCGCTCAGAAATGCGAAAATGCGCATTTGTTGGTGTCGGTATTGATAAAATTATTCTGTAGTAAGGGAATAATATATATATATATATATAAATTTA
>NW_014025051.1:0-508 GCF_001186125.1 Sphaeroforma arctica JP610 | reverse complement strand
GCTGCAATCGGCCTTAGCACAGTCCTTGGTCTCATTATATTTATACATGGAATCTGCAACCCCGGACCCAACAACACTTTTATTTCATGCCCATTAACTCGTACATCTAGAAAGACGCGCTCATTTCGCGGTGCATTCTTTTGTTTCAGTGACAAGTTTCGGTAAGATTGTCACTTAACTTCTACCTTCGGTTGCACCTCACACATGTGTTTGTGGTCACCTCAAGTCCCTGCGCAGTCTGCACACTTCGCAATAAAATGGTTACATTTCTTTGTGTGCGTGCCATTCCAGCGTCCATTCAGCTCACGTTGGTTCATGCGCCAGCTGCAATCGGCCTCAGCACAGTCCTTGGTCTCCTTATATTTTGGCTTAGTACATGCTTGTTCTTCTGGCCACCTCTGCCTCCACCTTTGTTCCCTTTATTATTCCTCGTTCCCGTATGAGAGTCTCGACCATTACCTGGTACGTTCGTATTGGGTACAACCTTTTTACTCGGCTGTATGAATTT
>NW_014025052.1:0-508 GCF_001186125.1 Sphaeroforma arctica JP610 | reverse complement strand
TATTATATACATAAGAACATTCATACATACAGACATACATACATACATACATACACACATAAATACGTAAATGCATACATACATACAAACATAGATACAATCACATACACACACACACATACATATATCAGTCAGTTAATCATTCAATCTATCTATCTATCTATCTATTCATCTGTCAATACCCAGACACAGACACAGACACACATACACACATACACATATATATATATATATATATATAAAATAAACAGGATACACATACATATAAGTATGGTCATACATCTAAATGTACGAATATGATATTGACAAAGGTATGTTTATTCATATCTTTTTGAATGTAAAATTTTGTACAAAATACAAATTTATGTATTTGTAAACACAAATTGATAGAATACATTTTCAATGATCAAACACACACATAAACACGCACACAAAATCACAGGCGCACAATCAGACATACATGTATAAACATCGAAACACACATACACATACACACACACACACATGT
>NW_014025053.1:0-508 GCF_001186125.1 Sphaeroforma arctica JP610 | reverse complement strand
ACACCATTTGTCCACACGTATGTATGAGGATTCACATACATACAAGTTGTCCACATGTATGTATGAGGATTCACATACACACCATTTGTCCACATATATGTATGAGGATTCACATACACACCATTTGTCCACATGTATGTATGAGGATTCACATACACACCATTTGTCCACATGAATGTATGAGGATTCACATACACACCATTTGTCCACATATATGTATGAGAATTCACATACACACCATTTGTTCACATGTATGAATGAGGATTCACATACACATCATTTGTCCACATGTATGTATGAGGATTCACATACACACCATTTGTCTACATGTATGTATGAGGATTCACATACACACCATTTGTCCACACGTATGTATGAGGATTCACATTCACACCATTTGTCCACATGTATTTATGAGGATTCACATACACACCATTTGTCCACATGTATGTATGACGATTCACATACACACCATTTGTCCACATGTATGTATGAGGATTCACATACT
>NW_014025054.1:0-508 GCF_001186125.1 Sphaeroforma arctica JP610 | reverse complement strand
CGGTTGTATTTGAATGAACGATAGTGTGGTACTCGCCAGCTTGTTATTAAATTCTAATGAATCTATCATCTCATTACTCTTGAATTTTTTTAGCTCCCAGAAATTTAAGGTGAATAGATAATCATAAGTTATACTTCTTGGTTATCTAGTAGAATAAGGAGAGATTAATTAGAAGTGTAGTGCTCAAGAGTAACGAGGATTACCCCCGTCCTTCCAAAGGACCCTACCCTGAAGGGACAAGATAAGATAAGATAGGACACCTCGGAGGGACCCCTCTGGGGATAATGCTTAGGTCACACTATGATGTCTAGGGGGTGACTCGTGGGAAGGTTTATTTAGCTTTTAGCAGGACAGCCACCGTCGCAACATTGTGTGTTGGCGTTCTATAAACACACCACTACCATTTAAGCTTTCAATACAAACGGTATATATCGTTGGCTTTACTAGTGCAAATTTGCAGCTTTTTTCCACCGCCACACTTCTGTTAGGGATAGGTATGTGCATGTCT
>NW_014025055.1:0-508 GCF_001186125.1 Sphaeroforma arctica JP610 | reverse complement strand
TTTGTGTATGTGGCCATCTGCAAGCCACCTCTTCACATTTCCATCCATTTGTGGTACTTATGTGGTACAAAGTTTACCTTGGCATACCTTATTTGTCTGACATTGATTTCATTTGCAAGCGCAGTGACTTTAGAGCCTGGCAGGTTGCAATGTACGTCGGGAGGTTATGTTTGTATTGGTTTCTCAGTGGTCTGCAAGTAACTCGCTGAACCCTTCTTGTTTGTGCTCTGGGTCTTCCTCATGTGGAGTGAGTAGCGATTCCCATTTTGCATCTGTTGGTATGAGAATATTTGCTAATCCTGCGATGGATATACCTATGTCTGGAAATACGTCCATACTTATAAGTATTGGTGCGTTCTTGTCTGATAGGTCCAACACTCTAAAACACTGAGAGGGGTTCCTTCCTCAATAATGAATGTCACATACTTTATTTGAGTTTTCTATTTCACTAGACTCGGGTTTCTACTTGAGTGTTTCTCTCACACGCGGGGTCCCGGTTTAGCTTACC
>NW_014025056.1:0-508 GCF_001186125.1 Sphaeroforma arctica JP610 | reverse complement strand
AACAACACACAATATATATATATATATATATATATATATATATATATATATATATAAAGACATACGTAAAGAGCTTCGTACACCCATATATATATATATATATATATGTATCATACTTACAGAGCAACGTACACGCATATGTATGAATCATACCAACAGAGCTATATAAACGCATATGTATGAATCATATCAACAGAGATACGTACACGCATATATATATGAATCATACAAAAAGTGATAAATACATGCTTGTATATATGAATCATACGAACAGAGATAGATACATACATATATCTATGAATCATAGCAACAGAGGTATATGCACGAAAAATGATATGAATTATACGAACAGAGATCTATACACGTATACATATAAATCGTACAAACAGAGCTATGTACACGCCTATATATATATGAACCATAGCAACAGAGTTATATACTCCTATATATATGAACCATACCAACAGAGCTATGTACACACATATAACGAACAGAGCCATATACACGC
>NW_014025057.1:0-508 GCF_001186125.1 Sphaeroforma arctica JP610 | reverse complement strand
TACATATATATATATATGTATGTGTGTGTGTGTGTGTGTGTGTATGTATGTGTACAATAGCATGATCGAATATGTCCGAACCGTTATCGCCAGGTATCCCTACCGAAGTTTAACGGAAGGCTCAATTCCATCCTCGAGCGGGGGATCGTACGTGTTAGACCACGGTGATCGGAACGAATCACCGTCACTGTTGTAGTCACACAAGATGTATTGCCTGTTATGTTCTTTATCAAGACCCGTCTTCAATGGCCTATCTACCTGCGATAGCAAATCATCTGCCAGATCGGGAACCAAATCCACTAACCCGGCCAAGTTATTCTCAATATTCTGTATTCAACAGTAGCGTGAAAGATTTGTAAATACTTCAAGCACTTCCGGCCAAGATGGTTGTTCCGCAATATTTCGTCGAGAAACTTTAATCTCATCGCGACAAGACAAGTCCGAGCTTCTTTACATGCCGATAGGTCGGGGACAATCGTAAAAGACTTTCATAATCTTCATATATATA
>NW_014025058.1:0-508 GCF_001186125.1 Sphaeroforma arctica JP610 | reverse complement strand
GCTAGTATCATATACATAGGCATGAGCTAGTATCATATACATAGGCATGTGCTAGTATCATATACATAGGTATGAGCTAGTATCATATATGGTAGTATCATATACATAGGCATGTGATAGTATCATATACATAGACATGTGGTAGTATCATAGACATAGGCATGAGATAGTATCATATACATAGACATGTGGTAGTATCATAGACATAGGCATGAGCTAGTATCATAGACATAGGCATGAGCTAGTATCATAGACATAGGCATGAGCTAGTATCATGTACATATGCATGTGCTAGTATCATATACATAGGCATGAGCTAGTATCATATACATAGGCATGTGCTAGTATCATATATATAGGCATGTGCTAGTATCATATACATAGGCATGAGCTAGTATCATATGCATAGACATGTGGTAGTATCATATACATAGACATGTGGTAGTATCATATACATAGACATGTGCTAGTATCATATATATAGACATGTGATAGTACCATACACATA
>NW_014025059.1:0-508 GCF_001186125.1 Sphaeroforma arctica JP610 | reverse complement strand
CCGCCATCTTCACATACCTTATAAATGTACATCACTATCTACCACACAAGTGAATTTGTAATCCCATCCTCCTCCCTTTTATAAACCCACTGGTGCTTCACTTTTTACTACCATGTGAAACTGCTGTGGTTGCTGTTTGTCCCAGGTGGACGATGTCCCCATGGCAATTGAGGAAGAGAAAGAGCGCAACAAATTATTAGATGCAGAGAGAGGCTGGTCGTTCCAGGCCAACGGGTATGGGCGACTATTCGGTGCTTATGTGTGTATGTATTCAGGTTAGTTGGTGTGTTGGTATATATTTGTGTATCTTGTTTCTGTGCATATATATCAATATTAATGGATGTATATGCCATTTTTGTGTGTGGATGTTGCAGGGTAGGTGGTATGTTGGTTTATGACTTTCTTATGTCCACGGTATGTATATACGTATATCTGTATATATATATATATATATATATATATATATATATATATATATGTGTGTGTGTGTGTGTGTGTGTATATATAA
>NW_014025060.1:0-509 GCF_001186125.1 Sphaeroforma arctica JP610 | reverse complement strand
TGTGATGACGAATTTAAGCAGCTCAAAACAGTGGTTAAACAGGCACCAGTAGTCTAGCCACCAAAAGATGGTATTCCATTTATGGTAGCCACAGACGCATCCGACATGGCACTCGCGGCGTTCTGTATCAAATGATTGATGGGAAACCGAGATATGTACAGTTCTTTAGCAGAGCTATGAATTCGTCTCAGATCAATTACCCAACCGTGCAACAAGAGCTTTTGACTATTGTTACTGCACTCACTCATTTTAAGGATTATCTATATGGCACACACTTTAATGTGCTATGTGATCAGAAGTCATTGCAACACCTAAAGGATATGAAACAGTTAGTCAGTCGGTGGCATGATGCGATCGCAAAATTTTCTTTCGGCATAACACACATACCGGGTATTCACAATCACTTACCCGACATGTTGTCTCGCTTCGTACCAGACTTTAATAAGATGATTAGGGAGTCACTAGCTACGGATTGGAGGGTCAATCCTAGGTGGTTTAAGATCGCTGAC
>NW_014025061.1:0-509 GCF_001186125.1 Sphaeroforma arctica JP610 | reverse complement strand
TTCAATACATACACAAATATCTTAGGCCCTTCTAGAGTGTTAACTATGATGAAATACAATACATACACAAATATCATTGGCCCCTCTAGAGTGTTAACTATGCGGAAATACAGTACATACACAAGTATCATAGGCCCTTCTAGAGTGTTAATTATGATGAAATACAATACATACACAAATATCATAAGCCCTTCTAGAGTGTTAATTATGATGGCATACAATACATAAACAAAAATCATAGGCCCTTCTAGAGGGTTAACAATGATAAAATACAATACATACACGAATATCATAGGCCCTTCTAGCGTGTTATCTATGAGGAATACAATACATACACAAATATCATAGGCCCTTCTAGAGTGTTAACTATGAGGAAATACAATACATACACAAATATCATAGGCCCTTCTAGAGTGTTAACTATGATGAAATACAATACATACACAAGTATCATAGGCCCTTCTAGAGTGTTAATTATGATGAAATACAATACATACACAAATATCATA
>NW_014025062.1:0-509 GCF_001186125.1 Sphaeroforma arctica JP610 | reverse complement strand
GTACCCTAAGGCAGTGTACGTTCTTTTTTTTCATTTTGGTTGCTTAGAAATGTTCATTTAATCTGCCCATAACTGATGCAATTAAGTGTAGGTACCTGTGATGATCTCTATTCATGTGTTTAGTACTCCCAGCAACGCCCTGTTCCTATCTGGAGGTTAATATCTCTTTTCGGAATGTCACCGCTTATTCCTAAATTAACAATAAGTATTTCGATAGATATATGCCGAATCATCCTCTGTGTGATTTCACTTCAACCTTTGTGGATTCTGATCTGCGCGGTCAATCGATGTAGGAGGATGATATCTCAGACTATTACTCAGTAGCACAAAATTCTTGCAGACTTGACCGAATTAAAGCTGGATTTAATTGGCGATACGTGACAATAGTTTCTTTCAACCTTTTAATGTCTTCTTGCAGCCAGTGTCCTGGATGGGTGCGATTTTAGTGCTGGTAGTTGGCTCGGTAGTTCGGTAGTGGTTTAATATTTTAGTGAGGAGAAACGAAAAGC
>NW_014025063.1:0-509 GCF_001186125.1 Sphaeroforma arctica JP610 | reverse complement strand
GTAACTAGGATTAGTACAGTTGTAAGCGAATGTATGTATCTAGGATTAGCACAGTATACCTAGGATTAGTACAGTTGTAAGCAAATGTATGCATCACTAGGATTACCACAGTTGTATCTAGGATTAGTACAGTTGTTAGCGAATGTATGTAATTCTAGGGTTACCACGGTATAACTAGGATTAGTACAGTTGTGAGCGAATGTATGTAATTCTAGGATTACCACAGTATAACTAGGATTAGTACAGTTGTAAGCTAATGTATGTATTTCTAGGATTAGCACAGTATATCTAGGATTAATACAGTTATAAGCAAATATATGCATCTCTGGGATTAGCACAGTATAGCTAGGATTAGTACAGTTGTAAGCGAATGCATGTAATTCTAGGAATGCCACAGTATAACTGGGATCCTTACAGTTGTAAGCGAATGTGTGTAATTCTAGGATTACCACAGTATAACTAGGATTAGTACAGTTGTAAGCGAATGTATGTATCTCTAGGATTAGCAC
>NW_014025064.1:0-509 GCF_001186125.1 Sphaeroforma arctica JP610 | reverse complement strand
CGATATTTCCTACGCAACTGTACGCTATGTATACGATATTTCCTACGCAACTGTTCGTTGTGTATAAGATATCTGCTACGCAATTTTACATTGTGTATGCGATATCTCTTACGCAACTGTACGCTATGTCTGCGAAATTTCCAACGCAACTGTACTTTATGTATTGATATCTCCTACGCAACTGTACGATATGTATGCGATATCTCCTAAGCAACCGTACATTATGTCTGCGATATCTCCTACGCAACTTTACGTTCTGTATGCGATATCTCCTCTCCAACTGTACATTCTGTATTGATATCTCCTACGCAACTGTACGCTATGTATGCGATATCTCCTAAGCAACTGTACATTATGTCTGCGATATCTACTACGCAACTGTACGTTCTGTATGCGATATCTCGTACGCAACTGTACGTTCTGTATGCGATATCTCCTACGCAATTGTACGTTCTGTGTGCGATATCTCCTATGCAACTGTACATTCTGTATTGATATCTCCTACGCAA
>NW_014025065.1:0-509 GCF_001186125.1 Sphaeroforma arctica JP610 | reverse complement strand
TATATAATAATAGATATATATATATATATATATATATTGCATATATATATATATATATATATATTATATATAGATATATTCATATGTATATACTGGTATATATGTAAATGTATACTGGCACTTATGTTGTTTTGTATAAACTGGTATATATGTATACATGCATACTTGTCTGGTTTATATGTATATACTGGTATATATGTATATACTGTTGAATGTATGTGTGTGTATATATCGTCTGTCTATACCTGGTTTGTTGGGGTGGGTGGGCTGATTTTTGTTACTTATGCCTTTCCTATTTTGTTTTGTATTTCAGAGTTGTGTTATAAGAGACAAAAACGAACTATTTTTGTTGCACTTGTACAATCCATTGTTTTATGCTATGACTTTGCTCTTGAGTGGTTGTTTCGACTATACTGAAAGTGGTTATACATATATATATATATAAGAAATACACACACACACACACACACACACACACACACACACACACACACACACACACACACACA
>NW_014025066.1:0-509 GCF_001186125.1 Sphaeroforma arctica JP610 | reverse complement strand
ACACACACACACACACACACACACACACACACACATATATATATATATATATATATATATATATATGTATTTACATATCTATATATATCTAATTTTATTCATCTGTACCGTCCAAGCTGACCATCTGCGGCATTGCCCCACGTATAGACATCGCCGTCGCGTGACAAAGCCATAGAATGCCACGCACCGGCCGCCAAGGCAGTGATGCGCACTCCTTGCAATGCTTCCAAGATGGTGGGCGTTGTCACTTCCTGTACATTTAACGATTATTTTCGGTTACATATACAATGTAAGATATTTTATATATAATGGGATAAAGTATACATGTGTTGTATACAACATACTAGGGATGTATTGTATGTGACGACTTAATATAGAACGCTCTCTATATAGCATCCCTGTGGCTGCGTGTTAGCGTTGTTTTCAGATTGGATGTGAAAGAAACAGTGCTGTCCTGGTGAGAACCGTGAGCGATTGCTATATTTATAGCGCACAAGGGTAAATTCCGA
>NW_014025067.1:0-509 GCF_001186125.1 Sphaeroforma arctica JP610 | reverse complement strand
AATAATATATATATATATGTATATATATATATATAGATTATATTATATATATATATATATATACATATATAAAACATATATATATAAATATATATATATATTATATATATATATACATACATACATACATACATACATGTATATATATATATATATAGATATATATATACAAATACATATAAGTATATCTATGTGTGCTTGGAGGTAAACATGTGTTTATAACACACACACACACACACACATATATATATATAACATGTGTTTATATAACACACACACACACACACATATATATATAAACAGAAAAATAGAAAACAATAGATAAACATACATACATAAAGACAAACAAACAAACAAAAAAGCAAAGAACAAACACATACAGACACAGGCACATATACAGACACCGGCACATATACAGACACAGACACAGACACCCACATATATATAATATATATACATATATATATACACACTCATACACACATACACACACACACACACACACACAC
>NW_014025069.1:0-509 GCF_001186125.1 Sphaeroforma arctica JP610 | reverse complement strand
ATATTATATTGTAATCGATGTGTGACACGTGCGATACTGAGCAGACGAGTGGACAACATGCGTATAATGGACTTTAGAATGTACATTATATACATATAAACTGAAGGAAGTTGTAAACTAAAGGTTTACTTTTATGTCAGTCAATAGTTTGCATGCAAAAATGTAGTCATTGTATATGGGTTATGACAACTTAAGTTAGCTAAAGAGTAAACTTAAAGCTGTAAATATGTGCAAAAACTTATAGATGATGGCTTCGAGAGTCGATATGGAGCGAATCTGTTGAAGGCGCCAACATGGCGTGGGCTGGAGTACACAAGCAGCGACCAATGAAGTGATCGGTCTCCATAGTTCTTAGGAGCCATTACACTTCTTTTAATACACAGTAAAAAAGAAATACATACCACTTTAGATCTCTTGGTTTTGCACTAAGAATAGATCCACAATATATATATATATATATATGTGTGTGTGTGTGTGTGTGTGTCTGTGTGTATGTGTGTGTGTGTGTG
>NW_014025070.1:0-509 GCF_001186125.1 Sphaeroforma arctica JP610 | reverse complement strand
CACACACACATATATATATATATATACATATATATATATATACATATATATATATATATACATATATATATTACTTTTATTTTCAGTAGATATATCTGTGAATATTGTCACTTGACCTCAGACTGTACTGTATTACTAAGTGTGTCTAGTCTATACTCATATACACGCGTATGAATCCTGCTACTACGCGCAGGTACGATGGCATCTGATGCAGCATCCGCCTATTTGAGTGACTGCTTCTTAAACAATGTGCAGAAGGCACACGGCCATTTAGACGAAGCATTGCAAAAAGCCTTCATCCAAGTGGACGCCGAGATGAAAAAGATGGTAGGTTGTAGCTGGCTGTATGTTTGTGACTCATTTGTACCGTCTTCGCTACAGCTTTAAACATATGTAAACTTTGGAAGCATTCACCACTACGAATGGTGTTTACTATATGCTCTGTGGGTTTGATTGTGAGATAGGGTGCTCAGCTTGGCTATGGCGATTCCCTTGGTTGTATATGAATT
>NW_014025071.1:0-509 GCF_001186125.1 Sphaeroforma arctica JP610 | reverse complement strand
ATATATTATAATATAGTTATATATATATATATATATATATTCGTGAGTGTGTGTGTGAGTGTGTGTGTGTGTGTGTGTGAGAGTGTGAGTGTGAGTGTGAGCGGAACACGCACACGTAGTAGTTTCAATGATTGATGCTCGTATCACATCCTTCATCACGCGTTGAGATACTAAATACAAAACCGATCAATTTCAACAGAATGGCTGAGATTGAGATGTGGTCCAAACGTATTGACAAAGCAGAGACCATTACCGTTGTGGGCGGAGGATATGTTGGCGTTGAGTTGGCTGCAGAAATAGTCGGCAGATGGCCGGTATGGAGTGTCGCTCTGTACGTAGCTATGTAGTATACAACTGAGTCAGTCTATCTCTACATTGCTATTCGCTATATAGTATATATGGCTTTATAGTATATAACTGTGTTAATATATCATGCATGCATGCATGCATGCATATATATATATATATATATATATATATATATATATTGTGTATATCGTCTGTAGTAG
>NW_014025072.1:0-509 GCF_001186125.1 Sphaeroforma arctica JP610 | reverse complement strand
ATATATAGATATTTGCCTCTGCGTGATTTTCATGTCTGCGATAGTATATGGATATATGTTTTGAATATATATATATATATATAATGATAAGTTGTGAGTGATTCTAGATAATAATTAGACTGACACAAATTACAGGTTTATTCACTATGTTGTTAGTTTAGTGGTGTAGCGCGTGGCAGTTCCCCTGTCACACACTATATCTATATAATCAAATATATTTGATAGTAATCGTATTAAATTACTACCAAAGTAGTCGTGCCCTACAACCGTCGTTTTGACTATATTATATTTGATGCACTGAGTCAAAACCTGAGTCTCTCAAATCTGAGACTCTCAAGCCCCACAATATGGGTAACCCTAGGTCTGGGTCCTACCCAGCCTCTGCATACGGATTGCCCTGAACCTCACCTTTCCCCAGGTTCCAGGCTCATGTTTGCCACCAAACCAAACCACTAACACCCCTAGGGTCCCACCTACAGTCAATTACAATATATATATATATATATATA
>NW_014025073.1:0-509 GCF_001186125.1 Sphaeroforma arctica JP610 | reverse complement strand
TTATATACATATACATATATACACATATATATTATATATATGTATTTATGTATATATATATACATACACACACACACACACACACACACACACACACATATATATATATATATACATATATATATATATTTAGTAGAAGTGGTTAGCCATTTTGCTACTACAGAGATATCAGAAAAATTAACCTTTAAGACACAAGTCCACTTGTTCCTAGGACTCAGTACTGCCGCGACAAACTTATGAAAATGGGGGAATAGAGCCTATCGATCGCAGCTTTGTGGTATCCCCGTAGTAGCAAGTTGGTTCACCACTCCTACTGCGAGAATATTACAATATATATATATATATATATTTATATATATATATTTATATATATATATATATATTTATATATATATAAATAAATATAAATATACATATATATATATATATATATATACATATACATATACAGACACAGACACACATATATATATGTATATATATATATATGTATATATGTATATACATAT
>NW_014025075.1:0-509 GCF_001186125.1 Sphaeroforma arctica JP610 | reverse complement strand
GACTGTGTCTTCTGTATGCCCTTAATACCAAACGTAGTGCATATACTGGCTGTGTCGTCTGTATGCTGCCCTTTGAATACTTAACCTGACTTGCAGACCTGTGCCCACACCATGCATTGCCATAAAAGGAACACAGAGTGCTCTATATATAGACTGTGCATTTTGTCATTCAAGTCAAGTGTGGCGCCTCGCGGAGACATGAGGGTAAGGTGAATGTAAATCCAAACCCGCACTGTCACTTCTCTAGCCCGGCCTGAGTTAGAAGTTATGACGGTACTCACAACCATATACATGCACTCAAACAATGGTCAACCGGATGGAGGACCGGACCCTATTTACGCGGTACGGCACCCAATTTGACATATAAATCGGACAAAAACCACACTATGAAAGTGCAGTTGTGGTGCACCTACCGTTGAATGGCCACACAATTGTCACTCTACGGCTCCTAATTTATAATATATATTGGACAAAAACCACACTGTGAAAATGCAGTTGTCGTACACCTA
>NW_014025076.1:0-509 GCF_001186125.1 Sphaeroforma arctica JP610 | reverse complement strand
TCGTACGTACATATTGTCAGTAACATATTTAGTTCACGAACATTTTAGAATATAATAGCTGCATACTTTATATCTTCAAAGTAGTTTAATAACTTACAAGATTGACAAGATTGCTTACGAATTTGTGAAGACTGAACATTAATACCCAGACGACTGATTTCATCGCATGCTCTCAACTTATGTACTCCTAGTCAGTAATTCTTTCGATCATCAAACTCTACTAGGTACTGAAACAGAATACTTGTATGTCCACCAATTCCCAATCTCCTCTGTAGATCGTCATTAGCCATCTACTATTTTACAATATTTTCCAACTAACACCATCACTTGGCCTGTGCTCAGGTTCTATTGGCATATATTGACCAATAACTGTTGTGATACAGTTGATAACAAATGACACACAACACTGAAATTCCATCAAAAATCAACCCATCATACACCTACGCATTCATACATGACTCATCGTTTCACGTGATACCAAACACATAGAATACGCCATAAATACATAT
>NW_014025077.1:0-509 GCF_001186125.1 Sphaeroforma arctica JP610 | reverse complement strand
TCTCTCTCTCTCTCTCTCTCTCTCTACTGGAAAGAAGTTACTCTACTAGAGAGAGAGAGAGAGTCTCTATCTCTGAGTCTGACAGGGGAAGTATTTATTAGAGAGAAAGAGTATCTCTCTGAGTCTGAGAGGGTAAGTATTTATTAGAGAGAAAGAGTCTATATCTGAGTCTGAGAGGGAAAGTATTTATTAGAGAGAAAGAATCTCTCTCTGTGAGTTTGAGAGGGTAAGTATTTATTAGAGAGAATGAGTCTCTCTCTGAGTATGAGATTGTAAGTATTTATAAGAAAGAAAGAATATCTCACTGAGTCTGAGAGGGTATGTATTTAATAGAGAGAAAGAATCTCTCGCTGAGTCTGAGAGGGTAAGTATTTATTAGAGAAAAAGATACTATCTCTGAGTCTGATAGGGTATGTATTTATAAGAGAGAAAGAGTCTTTCTCTGAGTCTGAGCGGGTACGTATCTATTAGAGAGAAAGAGTCTCTCTCTGAGTTCTAGGAGAGGGTAA
>NW_014025079.1:0-510 GCF_001186125.1 Sphaeroforma arctica JP610 | reverse complement strand
ACATAATATATGTATATAGTAGTTATATATATATATATATATATATATATATGTGTGTATGTATATATCTGTGTGTGTGTGCGTGCGTGTGTATGTATATATGTGAGTGTGTGTGTGGCTTGAAACCTGCATAAATTGTGGAAAGACCTCAAGCACATACCCATTTTCCTCAATGAGAATGTCGATTTCTGCTTGTCGCCCTTGGCCAAGCTCGACCTACGACCCTTCTTCTTCTTCTGATTTGGTAGGTTATCAACAATGGAATCACTCCTCCTGCTCATCTCCGATGATGTATATTTGGAAACAGCATTGCTTTGCGCATTCTCACTTGTACCAGAGGTAAGTTGTGATCTAGTTCCTGGTACATTGTATACTACATTGTTGTTTCGACTGTCGTGTACCTTCTTAGACTTGGTCGACTTTAAATTGGTCCCGCCCTTTGACGAACTATTGCCCATGATTGTGCTTTGTATGTATTGATATATTTGATATATACAAGTACATATACAT
>NW_014025080.1:0-510 GCF_001186125.1 Sphaeroforma arctica JP610 | reverse complement strand
GTAGTATACGTATATATATAATATATATANACTTTATGTATATATATATCTTATAATATATATATATATATATATATATATATATATATATCTTTATAATATATATAAATATATATACATAAATATATATATATACACAATATCTATATATATACATATATCTATATCTATATCAATATATATATTTATATATATATATATAAATATATATATGTACTACTATTATTATTATTATTAGTATTCTTATCACTATTGTTATTATTAATATTAAATTTATTATTATATACCATCTACATATATATACACATGTATATTCTGTACATACACATGTGTACATATATAAATATATTCATAAATACATATATTCATAAATACATACATATATACAAGTGTGTGTGTATGAGTATGTGTTTCTGTATATATATATATATATGCGTATATATATATATATATATATATATATATATATATATATATATATATATAGTGTGTGTGTAGTAGAGTGTGTGT
>NW_014025081.1:0-510 GCF_001186125.1 Sphaeroforma arctica JP610 | reverse complement strand
TTCAAAATATATAAATATATAATATATATATATACATATATATACATATATGTATATATACATATATATGTACATACATATAATATATATATATATATATATATATATATTAATATATATATATATGTATCAAAGCTGTATGAATGTACCATATATGTATGTATTTATATGACATATTTATCCACAGTGTAGCCTAGTGAGCAACAGTAGACTGTGCCTAGTGGTGAGAGCTTCCACCCACAGCTGAAATATTTGTGACCTGTTGAAAGACAGACCACTGCAACTGGTTCTTACTTTCTATGGTTCGTACGCAGGACCATATTTATAAATCATTCACAAAAAAATAGCTTTTTAGCCGACAGTTGCGGTGACAATGGAACTGAACAGTATATATATGTGTGTGTTTCGCATAGGGAGATCAAAATACTAGAGGAATTTTCTTGCGAACACATCCTGACAACCTCGACGTTAATTTTATTCAGATTGCCGAATCTCAACAGCTTGGTTATA
>NW_014025082.1:0-510 GCF_001186125.1 Sphaeroforma arctica JP610 | reverse complement strand
TTTATGCGAGGTGCATTACTTGATGATGCTGTCATGTGGTCACACTCAAATAACTGAGTACAAACACAAATGAATAAGGCGCCTTTTCTATCTCTGGTACATCGCCCGCTCGCTACTTTAGAGGCGGTTATAGATAATTTTAGATACCTTTGAATATAGAAGCTCAGGAAGATTGCATGGTTAGAGGATGTTTGTAGATCCAAAGACATAACCTTTTCTTGTTTGAGAGAGATAAAGGATCTTCATATGAAAAAGGATAGCACAAAGAAAATAGTCGAGTTTGAGGTCGAGGATATAGGGAATTGTAGAGCTACGGCCAAGTAAATCGGACCGTTCATAAGGTCAGTGGCCGAGAAAAACAGCGAAGTGTGAGATTAATAACATTGATGGCTCGAGTGCATTGAATATCGGTTCAAATCGTATTCCGAAACCAGAAATCACCCATCGTTGCACACGTGATGCCCCTACACCTCTTGTGTCCTACGAATTAAAAAAATATTACGAAATAAC
>NW_014025083.1:0-510 GCF_001186125.1 Sphaeroforma arctica JP610 | reverse complement strand
ATTGGAGACAGGTGGAAACAGAGACACCAGCAAGCTTGGGATGCCATGAAGCAAGCCATAGTTGAGGCAGTAGTGTTGAAATTTCCCGTCGACGAAGTACCTTTACAATTCAAACGGATGCAAGCGACTACGGTATTGGAGGTGCATTGTTCCAGACCATAGAAGGGAAGAAGCAATACCTAATGTTCTTCAGCAAGACCCTCAACGCAGCACAGCGCAATTACGCAACACCCATGAAGGAATTATTGGCCTTAGTATATGGTCTCACACACTTCCGGGATCATCTCGAAGGTCAACGCTTTTCAGTGATGACTGATCACAAGGCTTTGGTGTATATGAACACACAGCTAAAGCTGAATCCGATGCTACAACGAAGGCATCACATCATAGCGCCTTTCAATTTCACTATCTCGCACATCCCGGGTATAAAGAACGTGCTACCAGACGCGTGGTCTAGGCTTCATGAGGGAACTGTTGAGACTGAGGACCCGGAGGTACTGTATGCAGAAT
>NW_014025084.1:0-510 GCF_001186125.1 Sphaeroforma arctica JP610 | reverse complement strand
TTGTACTCAAGGTACGTTGAAACTGCTGCGTGAGTACATGAAGACCGAACGGTGCTGATGTGAACGAGTACTGATAACGTTCGTGTGTAAAACTAAATAAGTATTGTGAGTCTGGATGGATGGGCAGCCTGTGGTATGCAGCCGATATGTCCAGCGTCGTGTAGTACTTCTTACTCTTGAGGCGAGATATGAGTTCGTTGACCTTGGGGATCAGGAACTGGTCACCAGGAATAAGCGCGTTAACGGCACGCATGTCTAAACACACGCGTACCTTCTTGACGTTGCCTTCCGCATCGAATGTCGGTACCGCAAGGAGAGGAAGATTAACAGTCGTTGGTGTCGTTCGTTTCGTGATCACCAAATCCGTCAACCACTTCTTCACTTGTTCATCCACATAGGGGAGCCATCGATCGGATACGAAGTTACGCGTCGATCGCCGCATCTGCAACGCTTGTTCATGGGTTACTGGGATGGTTACCTCACTCCCTTCCAGACGACAGCGCGCGTTGT
>NW_014025085.1:0-510 GCF_001186125.1 Sphaeroforma arctica JP610 | reverse complement strand
CTCTTCTCATCATGGTAGGAAATAATAAAAGGTCCTATCGTCGTAGAAGAGAGTTCGGTAACGTTGGCGTTTCGATTTATAATGTTAACGTAATCGCCGACTTTGAACTGAACAATGTTCTTAGTGTTATTCCATCGGTCATACGCTTTAATTAGGACGCGATTCTTGTGCTCGAGTAAACAGGGGTAAACAACGTTCTGCATATGCTCGATCTTTTGTAGCCACGGGGTAACGTGTTTCTCGGGCGCAGTTTTATCAAACGTTGCTTGTAATTCACTATAGCGGCCAAAGAGATAGTGAAACGGGAGTGTTCCAGTTTGAGGATTCATGCAGTTATTCATTTGAGTCTGAACCCATTTCAAATGATAAGGCCACATATCCTCAACGTCGTCTAGTGCGGTACGCAAGAGTTTCTTAAGTTCTCTATGACGTGTCTCATTTGCACCCTGCGTTTGAGGTTTGTAAGGAACACCACGCCTATGGGTCATGCCTGATACGAGTATAAGTGCA
>NW_014025086.1:0-510 GCF_001186125.1 Sphaeroforma arctica JP610 | reverse complement strand
TTTGCTGTGTGTGTGTGCTGTGACTGGTACTGTTTCTCTTGGCCATGTACTGACTTGTACAGTACTTGCCTTAGTAGATGTCCTCGTCTGTTATTAGTCCACTTGTTACTGCTGATCATTTGCTGTGTTTGTGCATGTTGTGGCTGGCACTGTCTTCTCTTGGCCATGTACCGACTTGTACAGTACTTGCCTTAGTAGATGTCCTCGTCTGCTATTAGTCCACTTGTTACTGCTGATCATTTGCTGTGTTTGTGCATGTTGTGGCTGGCACTGTCTTCTCTTGGCCATGTACCGACTTGTACAGTACTTGCCTTGGTACATGTCCTCGTCTGTTATAAGTCCACTTGTTACTGCTGGTCATTTGCTGTGTTGTGTGTTGTGGCTGGCACTGTTTTCCCTTGGCCCATGTACTGACGTGTACAGTTGTGGCCTTAGAACATGTCCTCGTCTATTATTAGTCCGCTTGTTACTGCTGGTCATTTGCTGTGTTGTGTGTTGTGGCTGGCACTG
>NW_014025087.1:0-510 GCF_001186125.1 Sphaeroforma arctica JP610 | reverse complement strand
TATACTACACACACACACACATACACACACACACACACACACACACACATATATATATATATATATTTGTATAAGTGTAGTTTATGCGTATGTATATGTATTATATCTATTTGTTGATTTTTATACATACACTTATGAAAATGTATTTATTCTACTCATGCGTAAAGGTAACATTTTTTTGCCCACACTCACATATTGCGCACAGTTGAAGTCAGTACACCTCTCAGCAGATGCAATGGAACACGGGGCATGTATATTCATGCTTTCTAATCGCTTTACTGATGTCCAGATTCGGTGAAGTCCCCGCTTTGAGGAATAGAGCTGGAATTGCGTTACGACAACTTGCGGAAGATCCGGCAAACATTATGCTCATGTCAGCGTACGAAGATTCCTTTCTGAAGGTGGCCATGCAGATCCCGATGAATGGAGATGTAAACGCAGATGCTGATCTCAGGGGCTGTGCCTCAGGTGCGTGTGTCTAGGTGTATCGGAATATATGTATGTTTTACT
>NW_014025088.1:0-510 GCF_001186125.1 Sphaeroforma arctica JP610 | reverse complement strand
GTATGTGTATGTGTTGGTGTCTATGTGTTATGATATATATATATATATATATATATATATACTATTAACACAAACACGTCAATACATACAAACTCGGATATATCTATATCTATATATACATGTGCATTTATATATATACAATATATATATCTACATACATCTACATAATATATATACATATATGTGTGTGTGTGTGCACGTAAGTGTGCGTAAATACAAAATTCATAAATTCAGATGTACGTATATATAGTAAACGCATATGTACGTATATATATCAATTTTGTCAGATTATGTGTAAACCTGTATTTATGTATATTAGCAATTAGACATATACGGCTATGTATATATATATATTCAAGGGTGTATGGAAGTATATACCTATACATATGTATCTATGTATTAAATTATAAGTACAAGTATAAGTGCATATATATGTATATATATATATATATATGTGTGTGTGTGTGTGTGTGTGTGTTGTGTGTGTGTGTGTGTGTGTGTGTGTGTTGT
>NW_014025089.1:0-510 GCF_001186125.1 Sphaeroforma arctica JP610 | reverse complement strand
GTGTGTGTGTGTGTGTGTGTGTGTGTGTGTGTGTTTATTTATCATTTAACTATATTTGTATATATATATATATATCAATATAGCATTAATTTAGTTCCTGGTAGGCTCCAGTACCAGCAAGCAATGCTGTGTGATCAGCCAATTGAGTGTTAGGCCTCCGTGTATCAATACACTGTGTTTCTCATTGCACAACACTTCAGCATGTGACTATGCTCGCTCATCAATCGACACCACCAACGTGTGTGGCAGCGCACACACAAGACCTTCAACGATGTGACTATAATTGGAAACACAGCCTCGGCAGCGCGCTTACAGTGTCCATGTACTTACATGCTTATCCCACCTATTTATACCTGTACGCCTATACAGTGTACATGTACTTACATACTTATCCCACCTATTTATACCTGTACGCCTATACAATGTACATGTACTGACAATACTTATCCCCCTATTTATACCTGTACGCCTATACAGTGTACATGTACTTACATACTTATCCCACCTATT
>NW_014025091.1:0-510 GCF_001186125.1 Sphaeroforma arctica JP610 | reverse complement strand
GCTTTCGTTGTCCAATTTCACTCACATAATTGCTAAACTCGGCGTATTCCTATGCTACTGAGTGAGTTCGTTTCCGTTGTTTAGTTCCGCTCACATAGTTGCTAAACTAGGCGTATCCCTATGTTACTTAGTAAGTTCGCTTCCCTTGTTTAGTTTCGCTTACATCGTTGCTAAACTAGGCGCATCGCCATGTTACTTAGTGAGTTCTCTTCCGTTGTCCAGTTTCGCTCACATAGTTGCTAAACTAGGCGTATCCCTATGTTACTTAGTGAGTTCGCTTACGTTGTTTAGTTCAACTCACATAGTTGCTAAACTAGGCGCATCGCTATGTTACTTAGTGAGTTCGCTTCCGTTGTCCAGTTTCGCTCACATAGTTGCTAAACTAGGCGTATACCCTATGTTACTTAGTAAGTTCGCTTCCTTTGTTTAGTTTCGCTTACATAGTTGCTAAACTAGGCGTATCGGTATGCTACTTAGTGAGTTCGCTTCCGTTGTTTAGTTCCACGAACA
>NW_014025092.1:0-510 GCF_001186125.1 Sphaeroforma arctica JP610 | reverse complement strand
TACACACACACACACACACTTATATATTATATATATATATTTATATATACAGACATCCATACCTCTATAGTAAATGCATACGTATATACAGATGTTCGTCTATACATACACTCATACACATTGACATTCACAAATATATATAAACATATAAATATCATATATATATATGTTTATATACATATACGTTTGTGTAAATTACAAATACAGACTTACGTTTAGGTGTGCTTATAAAGTGGCACTGTGACGTATATTCGTGTGAATAAATAGTCCCCGTATTTCGTAGTCTCGCCTCTCGCCTCTCGAGTCTCGTTCTTTACCTAAAAGCATATTTTGTAAGAAAAATATATCATGTTGGAAAAAAAATGATGACGCTTTTTCTAGCCACGCACGTTCGATATGTATGAGTCATCGTAATTTGAAATCTCCGACAGCACACTGACAGCTGACGTAAAACAGTGACAGCACTGTGAGAGTCTGCTAAATAAATACATACTAATTTGTAGTGTTCGA
>NW_014025093.1:0-510 GCF_001186125.1 Sphaeroforma arctica JP610 | reverse complement strand
ATATATATATATATATATTATATATAATGTGTGTGTGTATGTATGCATGTATGTATGTACGTATATATGTATATATATCTTGATAAATATGTTTTTACATACATACATACATATATTACATATAGATCTCATAGATATATATATATATATATATATTCGTATTTATAAAATATGTAGAAATATATATATACGTATATTTATTTATATACCTATATATGTATATGTATACATACATACATATATATATATATTATATACAGGTGTATACCTACATATTTATATTATATATATATATTCAAATATATACATATATATATATATATATATATATAACATGATATATATATATATCCTTCTAAAATTAGAAAGGCTATGCTGTATGTATATATATAAATATATTTAAACACATACAAACACGCACGTATATATATGTATATGTATATGTATAAATTACGGATCTAATCCTATTCATTTGTATATATATATATACATGTAATAGATATATATGTA
>NW_014025094.1:0-510 GCF_001186125.1 Sphaeroforma arctica JP610 | reverse complement strand
GCTGGTGTCCCAACGAGGGTCCAGGGGTATCCGGGGTGTCGGTCACGGAGTCGTCCTCAAGACAAGCCATATCGACTTGCTCACCCGTACCAAGGGAAACTTCCTGGAATTCCAGGGAGGCCGAGAAAGGCGCCAGGTCATGGGCGGTGCGCTGGAGGTCCGTTCTGTACGCCAGCATTCCATCGCAGTAAGCTGAAGTGTGTAGACTAAGCTCAGGAAGCTTGTTTGTGCCGTCGTATATCCTGAGAGGGAGTCGTGCCTCCTTGTGCGGGTACGGGAGGAACGGAGAGAGGTCGCCAGCCGATGACGCGGCTGGGTGCGCCTGGGGCGGTTTTGTTGGAAGCTCAGGGAATGATGGGGCTGGTAAGTTACAGTAGGAGTGAAGGAGAAGTCCCCGTATGATTCCGAGAAAAGGGCCTGGAACGTGGTATGAGGTTCGTGGTCCATCCCATCCAGGCCCTCAGTCTGCCATGTCAAATCCTGATGGTCAAGCTACCACAGGCAGAAACC
>NW_014025096.1:0-510 GCF_001186125.1 Sphaeroforma arctica JP610 | reverse complement strand
ATAACGTATCAGTCTATTTAGATGATATAGTTATCTTTACAAAGACAGCACATGAACATGCTAAACTCGTTAAAGAAGTCTTAAAACGACTTAATCATGCTAAACTTAAGATTAACGAAGATAAGTGTTCTTTTGCTAAAGATACTATACACTTACTTGGCTACAAAGTATCTGCAGCAGGGGTAGAAATTGATCCTGGCAAGAAACAGTTTTTGTTGGATTTATCAACACCAATTACTGGAAGAGATGTGAACTCTGTGTGTGGGTTTGTTAACTTCTTCTCGGATTCGGTACCGCATCTTTCTCATTACTTAAAGCCTTTCAGTCACCTACGGCTGCACAAAGGACCTTTGGGAAAGCTTTGGACAAAAGAATGTGATGATGCATTTAAACTAGTCAAAAGTAAAGTAATGGACGCACCCATCATGCAGTACCCTGTGGATGGTGTCCCATTCCAAGTAGCAACCGACGCTTCAGATCGAGCGGTAGGTGGAGTGGTATACCAAACGA
>NW_014025097.1:0-510 GCF_001186125.1 Sphaeroforma arctica JP610 | reverse complement strand
CTTATAGGACTATAGAAGGTGTGGTTGACATATATGATATAGTACTTATAGTACTTATAGAAGGTGCGGTTGACATATATGATATAGTACTTATAGCACTACAGAACGTGTGGTTGACATATATGATATAGTACTTATAGGACTATAGAAGGTGTGGTTGACATATATGATATAGTACTTTTAGCACTATAGAAGGTGTGGTTGTCTGCCATTATTAGGATACGCCTTCCCTTGACTCAGTGAAATCAGATCTGCAGTACTTGATTGGGCGTGTGTTTATTGACCAGAGATGTGTTTTACGGTTTTACGGTTTCCCAGATATATCTTATTTACGTATACTGTATACACCGATCCAATGCTGCTTTTTTTTTGTCACAATAAAACAGGAATTAAGGAAAGAACTAGACATGTCTGAATTAAAACTCGTAAGCGAGTCGAACAAAGTGAAAGATACCCAGGCAGCACTCGGCCGGGAGGAACACAGGGCCACACAGGTACGCCATATATATA
>NW_014025098.1:0-511 GCF_001186125.1 Sphaeroforma arctica JP610 | reverse complement strand
CACTATATATACAACAATACACACACACACACACACACACACACACACACACATATATATATATATAGCTCGGATTCATATTAATACGTAGGTAGCATTGCTACAGAGGATGATGGAGAAGAATTTGGGTGCAGTTTCTTACATGATTTGCGAATACGGTTAAGGATTGGTTTACATAGACTACCACTTGAAACGGTCAGCAGAGTCTAACAACTCCTAAGCTAAACGAAAAAGGTTTGTAGTTACGATATATGTAGGTAGCGCATACTAGAACAGATTGTGCGCAAGGATTGCAGTTATTTTAAGTGGATGGCAGTTACAAATATAGATTTCGAGTAAGGTTTCGTAATATTTTATAGAGACTACCACTTGCGAGGTTCTAATAATGAGATGTTAGACCATCTAGCACTTTATATATATATATATATATATATATATACATACATACATACATAACAAACATAACAAACAATAACAAACAAATAAAACATACATACATACACACACACAC
>NW_014025099.1:0-511 GCF_001186125.1 Sphaeroforma arctica JP610 | reverse complement strand
AACACATATACTCCATGAAACCATGACACTCACCGTCCATTTCGCGGATCTCTTTGTTCTCGCTGATAATGGCCTGCTTGCTGCACAGGGAAAACGAGGGCAGGCTATTACGCGCAGGTTTGAAAGGACTGTCAACATATCATGGTAGAAGTGCATGATTGTGTGCGATACGTATCCCCACGTATAGTGGGGCTCAAGACGTGAACAGTAGGCGACTGCACAGAGGCTCTCATGATTCCCACGCATGCTCGCACGCTTATAGTGAAGCCACGCGCCCGCACAACACGGCACAGATCCACACAGATCCCCGTAGGCTTATGGAGTATGGAGTAGGGTTTTAGGGTGTAGGGGTTTAGAACAGGACTCTGCGATAGAGTACCACAAACACAGACCCGCACAAATCCCCATAGGCTTATGAAGTAGGGACTAAGGTTGTGATGAGTACCACAAACACAGACCCGCACAAATCTCCATAGGCTCATGAAGTAGGGACTAGGGTTTAGGGGTGCAG
>NW_014025100.1:0-511 GCF_001186125.1 Sphaeroforma arctica JP610 | reverse complement strand
ATCAGCCAAATCCTTTAATGGATTTGAACAGTCAAATTCAGTAGTAGGTTTGAACAGCAAAATCCTTTAATGGGTTTGGACAGCCTAATCCTTTAATGGGGTTTAGTAGCCAAATCCTTGAATTGGTTTGAGCAGCCAAATTCTTTAATGGGTTTGTACAACCAAATCCTAGAATGTATTTGAACAGCCAAATACTTTAATGGGTTTGAGCAGCCAAATCCTTGAATGGGTTTAGACAGCGTAATGTTATAATTGTTTTGAGCAACCAACTCCTTTAATGGGATTGAGCAGCCAAATCCTTTAACGGGTTTAGACAGCCTAATCCTTTATTGGGGCTGAGCAGCCAATTCCTTTAATGGGATTGAGCAGCCAAATCCTTTAATGGTGTTGAGCAGCCAAATTCTTTTATTGAACAGCCAAATCCTTTATTGGGTTTGAACAGCCAAATCCTTTAATGGGATTGAGCAGCCCAATCCTTTCATGGGGTTGAACAGCCAAATCCTTTAATGGG
>NW_014025101.1:0-511 GCF_001186125.1 Sphaeroforma arctica JP610 | reverse complement strand
AAACCCAATTCAAGGATTTGGCTACTCAACCCCATTAAAGGATTAGGCTGTCCAAACCCATTAAAGGATTTTGCTGTTCAAACCTACTAAAGAAATTGACTGTTCAAATCCATTAAAGGATTTGGCTGTTCAAACCCAATAAAGGATTTGGCTGTTCAAACACATTAAAGTATTTGGCTGTGCAAACGCATTAAAGGATTTGGCCGATCAACCCCATTAAAGAATTAGGCTGTTCAAACCCATTAAAGAATTTGGCTGTTCCAATACATTAAATGATTTGGCTGTTGAAACCCATTTAAGGATTTGGCTGTTCAAACACATTAAAGTATTTGGCTGTGCAAACGCATTAAAGGATTTGGCTGATCAACCCCATTAAAGAATTAGGCTGTTCAAACACATTAAAGGTATTTGGCTGTGCAAACACATTAAAGGATTTGGCTGATCAAACACATTAAATGATTTGGCTGTTCAAACCCATTAAAGGATTTGGCTGTCCAAAACCATTAAAGGA
>NW_014025102.1:0-511 GCF_001186125.1 Sphaeroforma arctica JP610 | reverse complement strand
GGTCTATTTTTGATATGGGCGTTTATGATGGGGGTATTTATGATAAGTGTATTTAAAGTAAGTGCATTTTTGGTAGAGCATTTATGATAAGGGCATTTATGATAGGGGCATTTATGGTAGGGTCATTTATGATAAGGGCCATTTATGATAAGGGCATTTATGATAGGGGCATTTATGGTAGGTGCATCTGATATGGGCATTTATTATAGGGGCATTTATGTTAGGGGCATTTATGATTAGGGCATTCAAGATCGGGGTATTGATGATAGGGGCATTTTTGATAATGGCATTTATGATTGGGGCATTCATGATAGGGCATTTATGATAAGGGCATTTATGATAGGGTCATTTATGGTAGGGGCAATCAATGTATGGGCATTTATGATGGGGACATTTATGATAGGGGCATTTAAAGTAAGGGCATTTATGATGGGGCATTTACGATAAGGGCATTTACGATAGGGGCATTTATGGTAGGGTCATTTATGATCAGGGCATTTATGATTAGGGC
>NW_014025103.1:0-511 GCF_001186125.1 Sphaeroforma arctica JP610 | reverse complement strand
AAGTATGTATAGTACCCGGCCGTCAGCCATGAGTTGAATTATTTTTAATATCGAGTTACGTGCTATATCCCCTCACTATATCAGTCATAAAGTGAATGTGGTACTCAGCCGCCAGTCACGAGTTGAGTGATTTTCAATATCGAGTTATGTGCTATATCCCCTCACTATATCAGTCATAAAGTAAGTGTAGTACCCGGCCGTCAGCCATGAGTTGAATGATATTCAATATTTAATTATGTGCTAAATCAACTCACTATATCAGTCATAAAGTAAATATAGTACCCAGCTGCCAGTCATGAGTTGAATGATTTTTAATATCTAGTGTTGGGCTATATCAATTCACTATGTCAGTCATAAAGTAAATATAGTACCCAGCCGCCAGTCATGAGTTGAATGATTTTTATATCTAGTGTTGGGCTATATACCTTCACTATATCAGTCATAAAGTAAATATAGTACCCAGCCGCCAGTCATGAGTTGAATGATTATTAATATCGAGTTACGTGCTATG
>NW_014025105.1:0-511 GCF_001186125.1 Sphaeroforma arctica JP610 | reverse complement strand
AATGTATAGTCCTCAAATGACCAAATTATAAGGTAGAGTCCTAAAATGACCACATTATAGGGTATAGTCCTCAAATGACCTCACTGTTAGGTATAGTCCTCAAATGACCACCTTCTAAGGTATAGTCCTCATGACCACATTATAAGGTATAGTCTTCTTATGACCACATTATAAGCTAGTCTTCGAATGACCACACTATAAGGAAAAGTCCTTAAAAGACCAAATTAGAAGTTATAGTCCTCAAATGACCACATTATAAGGTATAGTCCTCAAATGGCCACACTATAAAGTATAGTCCTCAAATGACTACATTATAAAGTATAGTCCTCGAATGACCACATTATAAGGTATAGTCTTCTTATGACCACATTATAAGGTATAGTCCTCGAATGACCACATTCTAAGGTATAGTCCTCAAATGACCACACTATATGGTATAGTCCTCAAAAGACCAAATTAGAAGGTATAGTCCTCAAATGGCCACACTATAAAGTATAGTCCTCAAATGACT
>NW_014025106.1:0-511 GCF_001186125.1 Sphaeroforma arctica JP610 | reverse complement strand
AACAGACACGCATACACTCACATAACTACAACAGACACGCATACACCCACATAACTACAACAGACGCGCATACACCCATATAACTACAACAGACACACATACACCAACATAACTACAACAGATACGCATTCACACAAATATCTACGCCAGACACGCATACATACACATAACTACAACAGACACGCATACACCCATATAACTACAACAGACACGCATACACCCACATAACTACAACAAACACGCATACACCCAGATAACTACAACAGACACATATACACACACATAACTACAACAGACACGCATACACCCACATAACTACAACATACACGCATACATCCACATAACCACAACAGACACGCATACACACACCTAACTACAACAGACATAATACACTCACATAACTACAACAGAAACGTATACACCCACATAACTACAACATACACGCATACATCCACATAACTACAACAGACACGCATACACTCACATAACTACAACAGACACACATACACAC
>NW_014025107.1:0-511 GCF_001186125.1 Sphaeroforma arctica JP610 | reverse complement strand
GTAAAGAAGAACACAAACAAGTACAAAATAATTAACTAACAATAATATATATATATATATATATATATATATACATATATATATATACATATACACATACATACATATCCATATACACATATAGATATAGATATAGATATACATACACATATACAAATATATGCCAGAATGACAATCAGGTACACAAGCAAGTCATCCGCCGTACACCCCAGTTCTCACACCCGTACCACAAGACACGCCCATACCGCCGCCATAGTGCCGATGTTGCAGATCAACTCATCTAGAAGCGTTGGGTCTAGTTGGTCCGTTTCCTCTGTAATCAGAGGCTTCTCTGCCAACACAACGGCCTTAGCTGCGGCTGGGTCAGTCGACAGTAGACGCCAATAGATGTACCCACGGTCACGCAGATCTGGGTTGTCACTGTCCTGAGTGGCAAGGGAGAGTGTGCGCTGCACAAGCTCTTGTGTACCTGTGTTGTGTGCGAGGGAGTAGGTGTGTGTTAGAAATTGGA
>NW_014025108.1:0-511 GCF_001186125.1 Sphaeroforma arctica JP610 | reverse complement strand
AGTGTGTGTGCGTGTGTGTGTATCCACACACACATATATATATACGGACATACATGCAAACGCAGATATACACATGCAAACGCAGATATACACACAGGCATACACACACAAACACGCACACATACATACAAAATATACTCACTCGCACACTCACTCACATATGCACACATTCGCTCAATATATATATATATATATATATATATCTCTCCGAAATGTGTCGATTTGCTTACCAGCTTGTACCAGAAGGAGTCTATCTCTTTCACGAGGGGCTAGGCGCATTGTGGCTCTAGAGCAAATTAGAAGTTAGAACTATATAGATTAAATCGTTCTCAGGTATGCTCGAATACCTTGGTCGAATCAACCTTCTAGTTGTGCTAGTCCTATCGTACCCAAAACACTGTTGGAAAGGGCTTATTTTAAACAACTTGATAGATAAAACTTGAATATATCTTCACAAGCTTGCGGCACACCCTACCCTCTTGATTTACTATACAATACAATACATATACGT
>NW_014025109.1:0-511 GCF_001186125.1 Sphaeroforma arctica JP610 | reverse complement strand
ACACACACACACACACATATATATATATATATATAATATATATATATATACACACACACACACACACACACACATATATATATATATATACATATATATTTACTAACACACACATACACACACACACACACACACATATATATATATATGAAATCTCCGCTCAAACCGAGTTAATTTAGCGCAAGAGTATCATTTGTGAAACTTGAACACTTATCATACGTGTGAACATTTATAATAGAATAGTCAGAAGCAGACACACCTGCGTATCGTTCGAGGCATGGCTTTGTACCTCGCTCTGTGCTGCTGGTCCCACCTGAGTATACAGAGAAAGTTACATATGTGTTGAGCAAGAGGTTGCAAGACTATTTCATCTTCATATATATATATATATATACATACATATATATATATATATGTGTGTGTACATATATACATACATACATACATACATACATACATATATATATATATATATATATATATATATAGAAAAAAAATACCTTTCACATGC
>NW_014025110.1:0-511 GCF_001186125.1 Sphaeroforma arctica JP610 | reverse complement strand
TATACCCAGGGGATAGCAGCTTCAATACTGGTTCAATTGGTACCTGAAATAGATGTCGAGACTTGGTAAAGAGCATTCCGGAGTCATATTTATTTTCACTCGGTGCTATATATCGCGTTGAAGATCTATTTTAGACAAGTTGTTGTGTTGTGTTGTAAATGGGACAGAATTTAACAGGAAACCGCACAACACATGCTAATGTGTATAGGATAACGCATTAGATTGACAAACAACTCAGTCCTAAATCATGAGAATTCAGCAAATCAAATATATCGCGCACTGGGACATGGTTTACGGTGATCTGTACGCATTGCTAAAATAGTCGTCTGGTAAGAAACTCATACGGCATCATTCTCTATCGCAGAAAAACTGCAAGTTGCTGGTTAAGGAATAGAGCACAACTAATTGCTATCGGAAGCGAAAGTACAAGAAGGACAGACTGTAAAGTTTAATAGTCTGCTTGTTAGATATCAATACTGTGTTAGAAGGCTTTCTATCCCAACCATGCTGC
>NW_014025112.1:0-511 GCF_001186125.1 Sphaeroforma arctica JP610 | reverse complement strand
ACAGAACATACACTAAAATAACACTAAAATAACACTCACATAGACACTAAAATAACATTAAAATAACACAAACATGACAGTAACATTACACTACAATAACACTAAAATAACACTACAATAACACTAAGATGACACTAAAATGAAACTAAAATAACACTAAATAACACAAACATGACAATAAAATAACACTAAATTAACACTAAAATAACACTAAAATAACACTAAAATAACACTCACATGACACTAAAATAACACTAAAATAACACTCACATGACACTAAAATAACATTAAAATAACACAAACATGACAGTAACATTACACTACAATAACACTAAAATAACACTCACATGACACTAACATGACACTAAAATAACACTAAAATAACACAAACATGTCACTAAAATAACACTAAAATAACAATCGCATGACACTAAAATAACATTAAAATAACACAAACATGACAGTAACATTACACTACAATAACACTAAAATAACACTCACATGACACTAA
>NW_014025113.1:0-511 GCF_001186125.1 Sphaeroforma arctica JP610 | reverse complement strand
AGATGTAGCGTTGACAATGGTGTGTATCATACGTATTGCTTAACGCGGAATGTGTGCCGATTTAAATATTTATCCACCTAATTCTCCAGTGAAAATTATTATTAAATATTATCTTCTCGGCATGGAAGGTGGCAAACTGGTATATATCGCGGAGGCTGTTTGCGTCCGCATTTGTCGTATTAATTAAGTCAAAACGTACAATGACATATCGCAGGCGCCATGAGTCTCTTTGCACGTCATAGTATGAGAGCACTGAGTCTGATTGTATGACAATATAAGATCGTTGAATCTGTCTGTATGACATGGTATATGATTCCAATTAATTTGCGACGTTCTTTGCATCTACCAGGTACATTTACGACATATTTGGATTCACCTTCACTCTTAAACTGTCCACTCGTCCTGATGACTACATGGGTGAGTTGGCTGTGTGGGACAGTGCGGAGGAACAGCTGAAAAAGTGTCTCACAGAGTTCACTCCCGATTGGCTGGTATGTTTGCATATCTGACG
>NW_014025114.1:0-511 GCF_001186125.1 Sphaeroforma arctica JP610 | reverse complement strand
AATTGTGTTGTCCTATTTTTATACAACATTTGATGTGTTCTATTCCCTTGTTTGCCCATCATGAGGAATTAGCCTACAGATAGTGTACTGAACGTTTTTGTTCGATTGTGTTGTCCTATTTTTATACAACATTTGGTGCGTTCTAGTCCGTTGTTTGCCCATCATTAGCCTACAGATAGTGTACTGACCGTTTTTAGCTGAATTGTGTTGTCCTATTTTTATACAAATTTGGTGCGTTTTAGTCCGTTGTTTGCCCATCATGAGGAATTAGCCTACCGATAGTGTACTGACCGTTTTTTGTTCAATTGTGTGGTCCTATTTTTATACAATATTTGGTGCGTTTTAGTCCGTCGTTTGCCCATCATGAGGAATGAGCCTACAGAGAGTGTACTGAACGTTTTTTGTTCAATTATGTTGTCCTATTTTTATACAACATTTGGTGCGTCTTAGTCCGTTGTTTGCCCATCATGAGGAATGTGCCTACAGATAGTGTACGGAACGTTTTTTGTTC
>NW_014025116.1:0-511 GCF_001186125.1 Sphaeroforma arctica JP610 | reverse complement strand
CTCATAATACACATAGCCTAATATAACATATACTCCCCATACACACCTCTCTTCGTATGCTCATAATACACATCCCTAATATAACATATACTCCCCATACACACCTCTCTTCGTATGCTCGCACACATACCTTGCCCCTCCCACTGCAGCCAGCTCTTGCCGTGGCCCAGTGTGATGAAAACATTCCTTGAAGTGTCGTACAGCACCACCTGCGTGTCTGAGCGTTCACGTTCCTCGAAGGTGTACTCGCTCATACCCCCATCGCCCTCAAGCCATTTGGTCCTCCCGTTGTCCCATCTGTGCACCAGGTGCAGCAATTTAGGACACCCATGCGGATGGACAGGACATAAACACGGACGGCTACGTACACACTTACCATCGGGCAGTATAGGACAGGACGTAGACCTCAGGCGTGCTATCTGAAGTGGCTTCGTTCTATATATATATATATATGTGTGTGTGTGTGTGTGTGTGTGTGTGTGTGTGTGGTACGGAACGGTAAGGTTATACT
>NW_014025117.1:0-511 GCF_001186125.1 Sphaeroforma arctica JP610 | reverse complement strand
GAATCATATATAAAATAATAGGAATCACATATAAAATAATACGAATCATATATAAATTAATAAGAATCATACGATAACATAATAAGAATCATATATAAAATAATAGGAATCATACGATAACATAATAAGAATCATATTAAAAATAATAGGAATCATACGATAACATAATAAGAATCACATATAAAATAATAAGAATTATACATAAAATAATAGGAAGCATACGATAACATAATAAGAATCATATATAAAATAATAGGAATCATTTATAAAATAATAGGAATCATACGATAACATAATAAGAATCACATATAAAATAGTAAGAATCATATATAAAAATATAGGAATCAAAAGATAACATTATAAGAATCACATATACAATAATAAGAATCATATATAAATTAATAGGAATCATACGATAACATAATAAGATTTATATATAAAATAATAGGAATCATACGATAACATAATAAGAATCACATATAAAATAATAAGAATCATATATAAAATAATA
>NW_014025118.1:0-511 GCF_001186125.1 Sphaeroforma arctica JP610 | reverse complement strand
TTCTATGTATGACTTATGACTATATGTCCAATGTATGAATATGATCGTATGTCCTTTGTATGACTATTGTAGTAAAAGTCCCCTTGTGTGGAGTTAGAATTAGTTTACAATTAATTCACACGAGGTGAAATATTTGTAGACCAAGTAGACAATCAAATATAAGAATAAATACACCGCACTGAGCCTCAGGAGGACTCAGTAGGTTTTAGTATCGTATTTTGATGTGTTTACTACACTATGACCGTAATTCTTTCGTATGACTATGACCGTATGTCCTATGTATGACTATGACTATATGTCCTTTGTATGACTATGACCGTATGTCTTTCGTATGACTATGACTATATGTCCTATGTATGACTATGACCGTATGTCCTTTGTATGACTGTGATTATATATCCTATGTATGACTATGACCGTATGTCCTATGTATGACTATGACTATGTGTCCTATGTATGACTTATGACTATATGTCCAATGTATGAATATGATCGTATGTCCTTTGTATGA
>NW_014025119.1:0-511 GCF_001186125.1 Sphaeroforma arctica JP610 | reverse complement strand
TATATATAGATATATACATATATACATACATACATACATACATACATACATACATATATATATATATATATATATTTATATATACATACATACATACATACATACATACATACATACATACATACAAACATACATACAAACATATATATATATATATAGTGTTGTAAGAATCTCACATGAACCAAGACTTCAATGGCGTTGACATAAGGGTTGCCATAGTTACCTGCAGTCGACCATCATGGCTGTAAGCGTACGAACACACATAAAGTGCTCTACACAATCACACACCATAGTTGATCGTCCGTCCTGGCCGTGAGAGTGCGCCATTCGACTCTTCTCGTGAATTAATTTTTCAAAAGCCTCTTTCTCCTGAAAACACGGATGAGGAAGTACATTGTATGAGAACCAATTACGTATTTGAATGCATATATACAAATATGAATAATGGATGAATATATGTTCGATATGCATTTATATGTATATATATATATGTATATACACATATATATAC
>NW_014025120.1:0-511 GCF_001186125.1 Sphaeroforma arctica JP610 | reverse complement strand
TATATCCGCGGATGTATGTGTGTGAGAGAGAGTGTGTTTTTGTGCCTACACGCCACGCCCAATTTGTCCCATATATTTACAATTCAATGTTATATACTCAATCCAACCATACTCACCTGAGGGAACGTCACACGCCCACTCACAGCCGCGGTTGCTGATCCGTCGAAAGCCAGTTTAGCAGTCAGGAGATAGAACAACACACACCCCAATGACCAGATGTCTGTAGCCGCTGTTATCCTCGCATCGCTCGCCACCTCAAACAATTCTGGGGCGCTGGTGAGTAGTTCAGCAACACACAACGGGTTATAAATAGTGCTGTATATAGTCAGTAGTAGCATACACATAACTATTTATCAATGGATCTATAATTCGGTAACACATAGTACAGCCGAAAGAATTGTGCAAACAATCAGTCTGTGGGTCCCGTTTTACCAGTACGACTAGCCACTTGAATCAGGTCTGCAGCACTGACGTACAGTTATATATATATATGTATATATATATGTATATA
>NW_014025121.1:0-512 GCF_001186125.1 Sphaeroforma arctica JP610 | reverse complement strand
TCTTGTACCTTCTGGCATCGTTTCCAAACTCATTGTGTTGTTGAAGCGTTGTGTCAGTTTATGCAAATAGTCCAATTATATGCAATCATTAGTATTAAAATCTATTATCGCACCTTAACTAAAAAGTTGATTGATAAGTATAAATTTAATATCGCATATTAATGATGTAAATGTATCTTTATTAATAAGTATAGAATTTATAGGTGTTATCTGTAGTGTTTTCTACGAATATCGAAATACAATGATTATGTGAATTTATATTTTATTTCTAAATGAATGAATGTTGCCCATGTTTATCTGTCAAATCTATTCGTCTCTCCATATGGCGCAGATCTAAACATATTCAAGGTTACTATGGGAACGGACACTTCCAGGTCTTCGCTTGATCATGCCAAGGCCATTGCGATAATAAATGGCCTCAAGACCGTCGTGACCTGCGGCTATCTAAACGACGTGTTTGCACACATGAAGGTATGTGATTTCTAGTCAAGGTGGTTATCACTATTAGTAAA
>NW_014025122.1:0-512 GCF_001186125.1 Sphaeroforma arctica JP610 | reverse complement strand
ATGTATGTATGTTTGTTATGTATATGTATATATAGATATATATATATGTACGTATATATATATATATGTGTGTGTGTGTGTGTATGTATATATATTTACATATAAATATATATATGTGTGTGTGTGCATGAATAGAATATATAAAATGAACCTACTCGTGTTGCGTTATGTTGTCTATTCATACATATGTATATATACATATTAGCTCTCATTGATCAGCTTTCGACCAAATCTCTCGTCTCATCTTATACCTTCCCATATGCCAATGTCAGGTTTAATCTTGTTATATCGTATATCTTCTTATAGGGCTATGGCCGCTGATGCGATTCTTAAGCTCAGGCAGGAGGTCGAGGCAGCCAAGGAGATGAATAAACAAGTGGACCATATTGTGGAAGATTTGCGCAACGCCACGTCCACATCTGCCTGGGTATGTGAGTGGAGACCAACAGTATGATTCTCAGCAAATTCAATTGGATATTTGCAAAAATGTTCCCATATGTATGTTTATATAT
>NW_014025123.1:0-512 GCF_001186125.1 Sphaeroforma arctica JP610 | reverse complement strand
ATATATATGTATATATGTATGTATGTATATATTTATATATATATATTGTATATACATATATATATATATATATGTGTGTGTTTGCGTATGTGTATGTGTATGGGTATGTGTATGTTGGGATGAGTACTTCCAACCACCAGACCGATTCAGTCCATGTGAGAGTTTGTCCTAGTAAATCATTATAGAGTCATCATATCTGGTAAGGGGGCTCAGCAGAATATACACAGAGATAGACTATGGAACATACATACATAAGAGCAACACTCGCAATTCTTGCTGTGACATATGTATGTTTATTCGCCTCTCTCTCTGCGATGACAAACGCTGTATTGTTAGAATTCAGTTTCAGGAACACCCCGATGAAGGCGATCATTGGTTTCGTATGATATCAGATTTCCGTTTGTCCATTGGCGAAAGTATCAGCGAGGCGTCACAATGGCTTCGTTGTGCCTTTGCTTGATGTGATTGGGGCTAGAGTCTATAACCAATGGACCCCCCCCCCCCCCCCCCCA
>NW_014025124.1:0-512 GCF_001186125.1 Sphaeroforma arctica JP610 | reverse complement strand
TACATACATACATACATACAGACATACAGACATACATACATACATACATACATATATACATACATACTTACATACATACATACATGCATACATACATACATACACGCAAACATACGGACATACACACATACATAGATTCATAGATACATACATACATTCATACACACCATCCGATTTGCTAAAATTAAAGTTTGATATTCGACAAGCACGCGTTTTCTTTCACTTCATTGGCTGGTGTATTAATTTTCAACTGCAATTTTAAATTTGATCACTAACAGACCGCGAACCAACAAACTGTGCTATCTGGGGAAACCTGGGCAAAGATGGTTTTCCATATATGGAAGGAACGGGGTCTAGGTGATGCACAAAGGGTTTACGAGGGGTTGCTAAGCAACCAGGTGGAGACAGAGGCCATGATAATGCACGAACCGGTGGTCTTTCAAGCTCTCATGGATTCTTATTTGTTTAAGTATGTCATGTATTCTGAGATATGTGGTTACATAGGGTATATA
>NW_014025125.1:0-512 GCF_001186125.1 Sphaeroforma arctica JP610 | reverse complement strand
GTCGCTTATCGGCAAGAGGGAGAGCAGATCCAGAAGACAGTGAGGTGCAATTTGTGATTAGGCATACTAGTCGTTCAAAGTCTGCTGAACCAGCAGCTGAGCGACACAGGGTAGCCAACGTCCGAGGCACCTCGGGCATTCATTCAGCGGGTGATAGACCGCATTCATGGCAGTCTTTTCATCGAGCACCTGAACGAGATTTCACTCGAAAGCGAATTCGATCGGGGAGTTTCCGATTATAGAGCCACCGAAAGTTCCGTTACATCATTCGACATAGACAGAATGATTCCACAGGAAATACAGAATACTTGGTTCGCTGGCGGGAAGGTGATCCAACTTGGGAGTCAGCCGAAGTTTTTGACGATCCGAATGATATCGCATACCACAAAGCCGAGCAAATTCGCCAGAAGAAGAAAGCGGCACAACACCAATAATTCCAACGTTACGTTGATGAAAACTAGATGTCTACCATCTACTTCCGGATCGGAGTTTGTCTCTCCTCGTGAGATTTC
>NW_014025126.1:0-512 GCF_001186125.1 Sphaeroforma arctica JP610 | reverse complement strand
AATAAACATTCGCCAGTATAGGTACGACCACCCATCCGAGTATTCATATGTGTCATATGAGCTAGAGCACCTCGAATAGTGGTATCGTTCGCAAACAACTTGCGAGACTCTAGAAGTTCACGGTCACGTGCATCTTTAAAAAAGGTGTTAAGTATATTATCACGCAACTGGTGCTAGGGTAGGGCTTTCCAGTTGGGCTCATGGGCCTTCAAGATAGTTCGCCATTCACCCGACTCACAGAAATGAATAAAGGCATTCATCATCTGCTTATCCTTAAGGCTGGCAGACTCCTTAAGTTGGTCGAAGGCCTTCAGTGTCTCCACTGTACTCTCATTAGTAGAGAAATCCACCTCAGCCTGCGCGTTACCTAGCTGCTTTATAAAGCTTGGTTCTAAGCGTTCACGAGGCTCATGCTCAGTGCTACGGGCTGCTAGTGCCAAGATGGTGTCTATTTCCTTTCTCTTGTTATCGATTAGATAGCGAATGTTATCCGCTTTCCTATCGTCAAGGTC
>NW_014025127.1:0-512 GCF_001186125.1 Sphaeroforma arctica JP610 | reverse complement strand
GTGTGCATAGTCAATGGCTTGTTCGCAGGTAGTAACTTTGTCATTTCCCAAGATTAAATCAGTTGTTTCGTTATGGACAGCCATATCTGTAGCGTAGGCTACTCGGCGTGAGATAGCAGAGACTTCAGCCCCTGGATCAAATAGTGCCATAACTTTTTCTCCATTTACGAAAACTGTTTGAAATATACGTTCATCTCCTTTGGTATGGATTTTATTGAACATTTTCTCATAATCTTGCTCTAGTGCACACATATGGTACTGTCAGTGCTTAACTTGGACGTCCGGTAAGTCCTTGCAATCCTCTTTGTGCCAACCGTTAGTACCCTTGCAAGTAGCACACTCTTTCATATAGTGTCCAAAATCTGGCTTGCCTGGTGCACCCTTAACAAGGTCGTGTCTACCATTCCACTTGTCATTACGTTTAGTGAGGTTGTAACCACACTTATTGCAAGGCGCTCTCACCTTCTTTTCACCTTTCGGTTCGGTAGAAGTAGAGTCAGTACCCCCTCCAG
>NW_014025128.1:0-512 GCF_001186125.1 Sphaeroforma arctica JP610 | reverse complement strand
TACTATATATATATATATATGTGTGTGTGTGTGTGTGTGTGTGTGTGTGTCTGCTGTCGTACGTTCCACACACCAAAGTAGCCGTATTGTACACTCCTGCCGGTATCACAACCACCCCCCCACCATCCGCATTCGCCGCATCAATTGCCTTCTGAATCGCATCTGTCTGAAGATCTGTGGCATTCGCTATAGCTCCGTATGACGTGACATCGAACACGTGCTTCGAGCCGCTCCAATGGTCAGGCGCCTTATACCTGTGTACACGAGCATTGTGCGTGAGACTATGTTAAACAAACAGCCAATAAAGAGGACTTTCACCTTACTCGAAGTACGCTAACTGGAAAGGCGGATATAGAAACGATATGCTTGACGTCATTGCGATGCAGGCATTTAACGGATAATCAATGCGAATGTACCTGTATATATATGCATACATCTATATGTATATATATATGGTATATATATATATATATATACATATATATATATATATTATATATATATACACACAC
>NW_014025129.1:0-512 GCF_001186125.1 Sphaeroforma arctica JP610 | reverse complement strand
AAGAACCAGATATGTATACACACACACATGAACAACCAAATACACACACACATGCAACACACCTTAGCCCATTCCATGAACTGCTCAGGCAGCATCTCATCGCGTGTAGAGCCTATCTGAGCGAACTTCAAATAGAAGCCACGCAGGCCCCATGTGAGTGCCTCTAGCTTGCCTGTGTACTTGTCATGTAGGCGGTTATAGGCGGCTGCCTGTTCCTCTGTGCTTTTGGTCTGTACTTGCCACTCGACAAAACGATAGTGAGAATAGATGGGCATCACCTCATACCTGCGATGGTGTATGGGTCGAGTGTGGGTGTGGATGAGGGTGTGGGAATGCGATAGAAGGCAGTAGGGTATAAAGCTCGACAGGTGGGTATATAATTAGGAGTGAGTCGCAAGTCAACAAAATAATGCTTTCATAACACACAAGAACGGCATATAGTATATACATATATACATATAAATATATATATATATACATATACATATACATATATATATATATATATATAT
>NW_014025130.1:0-512 GCF_001186125.1 Sphaeroforma arctica JP610 | reverse complement strand
AATAAAACCTCTTCTTTTAACACCAGTTTTAATGTTAATTAAAGCACCAACATTCGCATATTAACTAAGACGAGTTTTGTTTCAGAGCAGCCTATCCGCTGGGCCCCAAATATATTCAAGATAGACAGTCGTCGCGGGACAGGAAAAATCGGCTCATTATCACAGTCAATTCAAATATTTTATATATCATTTCTTTCATTTTTATTTAGATGTAGTTGTGCTATTTTTCGTTTTATAAGGTAATATGAGACTCGTCAGTGGACGCAAGTTGAATCTCATTTAAAGTGTTGGACGTGACTCTACCATCGTTGCCCATCAAAGAGTTGTTGGTATGTCCGAAGGCAAAGCTGTCATGGTAATTATATCGGCGTGGCGCTGGTTGGTTCGGTGCACTCACATTACTCCCTGCGGCCTGAAACAAACGGAAAACATGATTGAGTTGCGGAATAAGAAGTATCAAATGGCCTAATAATAATTATCAAATGACTCTATATTTCTTTTTGTGACCAATG
>NW_014025131.1:0-512 GCF_001186125.1 Sphaeroforma arctica JP610 | reverse complement strand
TTTGCTTAAACTTATTAGGTGATGTGGGCTTACATGCTCCGTGTCGAAATTCAAGTGTCGGCATAGCTGACAATGTATATCCAACAAGCAATGGCTTATGGTGGCAGGTTTAAACGCCAGCTTGTGACTATAATGCCCATGCACGTGGAATTTTCTCATTTGAATTTATATACATAGTTATCATATAGCCTACAATCTCTGGGAACTAAGTACGAAGCTCTGGCTTAACCTTTTAACTGATCTATTTTGCGGTTTCCGACTTCGTATACCTTTCAGGTACGTGGCGACTTCTTCGTGATCAAACGAAGCAACGAAAGCTCGTGAATCGATAGAAACATGTCCAGTCAAAGAGATTCTCGCTCTGAGTACAGATATGTCAGGCATACACAAGCATCTTCACAGGCATGATCGATGTGTGCACCAGCTCCGTGCCATCTAGAGTAAGAATCGTTCGTGATCAATAGTCATGCCATGGTTTTGCAATGTCTATATATATATGTATGTATGTATGT
>NW_014025132.1:0-512 GCF_001186125.1 Sphaeroforma arctica JP610 | reverse complement strand
CATACATACATACATACATACATACATACATACATACATACATACATACATACATACATACATACATACATACATACATACATACATACATACATACATACATACATACATACATACATACATACATACATACATACATACATACATACATACATACTTACATACCTACATTCATATGTATATATATATATATTTATATATGAATGTATGCATGTAAGTATGTAACTTTATATATATGTATATATATATAAATATATAACAATATTTAACAATATAGAACAATATATAACAATATATAACAATATATAACATTATGTAACAATATATAACAATATAACAATATATAACTACATATATATATAACAATATATAACAACAATATATAACAATAAATAACAATAAATAACAATATATAGCAATATATAACAATATATAACAATATATATATAACAATATATAACAATATATAACAATATATAACAATATATAACAATATATAACAATATATAATA
>NW_014025133.1:0-512 GCF_001186125.1 Sphaeroforma arctica JP610 | reverse complement strand
TGTATGTGTTTTAATAAGAATGTGCATGTGCATGTGTGTGTGTACAAGCATGTGCATGTGTGAATGTGTGTACAAGTATGTGCATGTGTGTGTGTGTGTACAAGTGTGTGCATGTGCATGTGCATGTGGGTACGTGTATACAAGTATTTACATGTGTGTGTGTGTGTGTGTAAGCACATGCATGTGTGTGTGTGGCTGTTTATGGCTGTTCTTCACATGTATTTGTGTTGTGTATGCGTTTGCCAGTACTGGGAGCGGGTGCATAGTCGTGTGTGCTGTCTCTGACGAGTCAGTGTATGGGACTTGAGTGGATATGTATAGTCATCTGCATACCTTCATTCGCGTGTATAACTACGCCTGTGGATGCTGTGTGTCTGTGAGTACATCCCCCTGTGTTTCTCTTTCTCAGCGTGTCCGCATAAATGTGTGTGAGCTCTGGGTGTGTGATATAATCATTTCAAACGCAGGTGTTTGCTGTGTGGGTATATTGGTCCACGTGCCTCAGTATATAT
>NW_014025134.1:0-512 GCF_001186125.1 Sphaeroforma arctica JP610 | reverse complement strand
TGTGAAGAGCGACTTGCTACAACGCGATGTTCAAAGTGGTTTGCTACAATGCGATGTGAAGAGTGACTTGCTACAATGCGATGTGAAAAGTAACTTGCTACAATATGATGTTCAAAGTGGTTTGCTACAATGCGATGTGAAAAGTGACTTGCTACAATACGATGTGAAGAGTGACTTGCTACAATACGATATGAAGAGTGATTTGCTACAACGCGATGTTCAAAGTGGTTTGCTACAATGCGATGTGAAAAGTGACTTGCTACAATGCGATGTTCAAAGTGACTTGCTACAATACGATGTGAAGAGTGACTTGCTACAATACGATATGAAGAGTGACTTGCTACAACGCGATGTTCAAAGTGGTTTGCTACAATGCGATGTGAAGAGTGACTTGCTACAATGCGATGTGAAAAGTAACTTGCTACAATATGATGTTTAAAGTGACTTGCAACAATGCGATGTGATGAGAGTGACCTGCTACAATGCGAAGTTTAAAGTGACTTGCTACAATG
>NW_014025136.1:0-513 GCF_001186125.1 Sphaeroforma arctica JP610 | reverse complement strand
AGTTCAATGCAGACTAGAGTCCAGTCATCACCAAGACCTAAAAATGTAGCTGCTTGATATTATTCCAATTGGGTTCAATGCAAGACTCGAGAGTCCAGTATCACCATGACTTCAAAATGTAGCTATTGATATTGTTCCAATTTGGTTCAATGCAAGACATGAGAGTCAAGTCGTCCCCATGACCTTAAAATGTAGCTCTTGATATCATTCCAATTGGGTTCAATGCAAGACTCGAGCGTCAAGTCATCCCCAAGACCTTAAAATGTAGCTCTTGATATTATTCCAATTGTGCTCAATGCAAGACTCGAGAGTCAATTCATCTTTAAAAATGTAGTCCTTGATATAATTCCAATTGGGTTCAATGCAAAACTCGAGAGTCCAGTTATCCCCAAGACCTAAAAATGTAGCTTTTGATATTATTCAAATTGGGTTCATGCAAGACTCGAGAATCCAGTCATCCCCAAGACCTAAAAATGTAGCTCTTGATATTATTCCAATTGGACTCAATGCAAG
>NW_014025137.1:0-513 GCF_001186125.1 Sphaeroforma arctica JP610 | reverse complement strand
CTGTAGGTGGGATGATTGGGTATGTCTTGGTATGGCTGTAGGTGGATGATTGGTTGTGTCTTGGTATGGCTGTAGGTGGATGATTGGCTGTATCTTGGTATGGCTATAGGTGGATGATTGGTTGTGTCTTGGTATGGCTGTAGGTGGATGATTGGGTATGTCTTTGCACGGCTATAGGTGGATGATTGACTGTGTCTTGGTATCGCTATAGGTGGATGATTGATTGTGTTTTGGTATGGCTGTAAGTGGATGATTGGCTGTGTCTTGGTATGGCTGTAGGTGGATGATTGGTTGTCTTGGTATGGCTGTAGGTGGATGATTGGCTGTATTCTGGTATGGCTATAGGTAGATGATTGGTTGTTTCTTGGTATGGCTGTAGGTGGATGATTGGGTATGTCTTTGCACGGCTATAAGTGGATGATTGGCTGTACCTTGGTATGGCTATAGGTGGATGATTGTTTATGTCTTGGTATGGTTATAGGTGGAGAATTGTTTATGTCTTAGTATGGCTAT
>NW_014025138.1:0-513 GCF_001186125.1 Sphaeroforma arctica JP610 | reverse complement strand
AAACAGCGACAAATATAAGAATCTACCCAAACAGCAACACATACATACACTAGTATTGACAGCAACACATACATATACTAGTATACACAACAACAAATACATCAATAAGAACAAACAACAAATCATACATATATATGTATACAAAAAAAACAATATGTACAAACAGCGACTAATATAAGAATCTATCCAAACAGCAACACATACATGCACTAGTATAGACAGCAACACAAACATACACTAGTATAAACAACAACATATACATACACTAGTATAAACAACAACACATACATACACTTGTATAAACAACAACATATACATACGCTAGTACAGACAACCAGATACCAAATCCCATGGCAAACATTTTGTCGGCCTCATCCAGCACCAAGTATGTGATACTGTCCATCCTAGTGGCCTTGCTCTTCACCATGTCAATCCACCGACCCTGCAGAGCCACGAGCGTGTGCAATAATTTATATCATATTGTTTATTTATATCATACTGCTTATATACTGT
>NW_014025139.1:0-513 GCF_001186125.1 Sphaeroforma arctica JP610 | reverse complement strand
CATATATTCTAGGTGTAGATGGTATATTACATAAATGCATATATTCAGTTGTAGATGGTATATGACATGTATATATTTAGTTGTAGATGGTATACTACATGCATATATTCAGTTGTAGATGGTATAATACATGCAATATTCAGTTGTAGATGGTATAATACATGCAATATTCAGTTGTAGATGGTATATTTCATGCATATATTCTGCTGTAGAGGGTAGATTACATGCATATATTCAGTTGTAGATGGTATATGACATGTATATTTTCACCTCTAGATGGTGTATGACATTCTTATATTCAATCGCTCCGTATATTATAACGAGAATTTTATTAATCTCTGGTATACTAAACTTAAACACCCACATGCATCTGTATCAATGTTGTGCGTAGCTTCTCAATTATCTCTGTAGTGTTAGATGTTTGAACGATAATAGCGCTTCTGCCCTCCAAATCCTTCATGTTTCGTAGTTCGCAGGCCTTTATAGTACTGACACATACATACATATATATAT
>NW_014025140.1:0-513 GCF_001186125.1 Sphaeroforma arctica JP610 | reverse complement strand
CACACACACACACACATATATATATATATATATATGTGTTTGTGTGCATAAATGTGTATTCGTACCTTTTATGTGTAATATTATGCATATTTAATTGTAAATACATATTTGTTTTGTTGTGTTCAGATCGGTCTGATGTACATGTATTCTGAATGTTAGTGCATATTGAACAGCTGTAGCTTCTATAACAATTTGTACTGATTTCATATTTTGTACTAATCCACAGCATCTGTGCCGAACTGCATCGTCTCAAGGCAAGGATACATTGGACCAGCGTTTGATGGGTCTCTTCGAGGTAAGCTTTGGATGGTATGTATGGCAATCGTAATGATTATGAATTGTCGACGGACTGAAAGAGCTAGACCCATGAGCCTACCAGTGTACTTTACTATTTAATCCAGGTCAACGCATACTCAGGACTGTATTTTCTTTCATGGCCTTGGTAGCTGAATCATCAGCATGTTGTGGCTGTTGACACTATCACACCAATCTGTTTAGTTATATATATATATT
>NW_014025141.1:0-513 GCF_001186125.1 Sphaeroforma arctica JP610 | reverse complement strand
TATATATAGAATATATGTTTGTTTATTTTTTTGTACATATGAACCCATCTAACCCTAAACCCTAAACGCTAACCCTAAACCCTAAACGCTAATCCTAAACCCTAGACCCTAACCCTAAACCCTAACCCTAAAAAATATCAAATATATGTTCCAGATAAAAACCTATAGAATAAATGTTAGTTATATAGACCTATTCAATAAATAATAAATATAATAATCCTATGGAATAAATGATACATAGATAAACCTATTGAATATGACACATATCCGGACCTATTCAACTAAGATATTGAATAAATATGTAAATATAGTGAGTATATATATATATATATATCTAATGAAAATACAAACTTACCTACACTTATCCAGGCGAATCCCGTGACGTACGACCCAGCACTGCGATACACCTTATTGGCCCAGTGGTAGTCTTTCCGTGCGAATTGATATTGCGGTTGCTGTCTGAGCTGGACGGGTGTGTGTTTAGTACTTGTATCTATCTATCTATCTATCTAT
>NW_014025142.1:0-513 GCF_001186125.1 Sphaeroforma arctica JP610 | reverse complement strand
ATATATATAAGTCTGTGTCTGTGTCTGTGTCTGTGCCTTTATAAATATTTATATATATATATATCTATTTATATATATATATGTATAGATATATGTATATATATATGTATATATATATATATGTGTGTGTATATATATATATATGTCTGTGTGTGTATATATAAATATAAAATTCCATATATATATATATATATGTGTGTGTGTGTATATATATATATATATATATATATGTGTGTGTGTGTGTGTGTGTGTATATATATATATATTTATATATATATATATATATATATATATATATATATGTATGTATATATATATATATACGTGTATGTGTGTTCGTTTTTTGCGTGTGGTTGGGTGTCTGTAGGTATGTCTGTTTGTATGTGTGTGCGTGTGTGTCTGTTTTTTTGTGTGTGTTTCTGTATGTGTGCACGTACACGAGCATGTGTTTCTGTATGTGTGCACGTACACGAGCATGTGTTTGTGTGTGTGTGCATATCTATGCATATATGC
>NW_014025143.1:0-513 GCF_001186125.1 Sphaeroforma arctica JP610 | reverse complement strand
GATTACCCAGTCTGGTACGGGCTACCAGATTGCGGGTTCAAAGGGAAAGGTGCATCGAAACCGCACGTGTCGATCACTCAAGAATAAACTGTTGGCCGAAGTTTCAATCACGGGAACTACAGCTTTGTGTCAGGTATCCAGTACCTAATAGGATGTTGAACGCGATATTGACGTTACGGGGTGGATAGGCGACAAAGGGCAAATCAATAGATTCTTATCTTTCAGTAGTCTAAGTTAAACAAAATAAATCTTTACACATTGACTTCCGAGACACACTTTAAACTTTACTTTTAGACCTTGGTATATAACATCCACACTACACCTTGTACTTACTTTTAGACCTTTGATAATACATACACACTACACCTTGTACTTAATTTTAGACCTTTGATAATACATCCACAAACACCTTGTACTTACGTTTAGGCCTTTGATAATAATCACACACACACCTTGTACTTACGTTTAGGCCTTTGGTATAACACATACACACACCCCCTAAACTTTACTTTT
>NW_014025144.1:0-513 GCF_001186125.1 Sphaeroforma arctica JP610 | reverse complement strand
CACAGCAACATGTTGCACCTCTACCTTATATGTACACACAGCAACAGGTTACACCCCTACACTGTATTTACATACAGCAACAGGCTACACCTCTACAATATATGTATACACAGCAACATGTTACACCTCTACACTATAAGTACACACTGAAACAGGATACATCTCTACACTATATATACGCACAGCAAAAGGTTACACCTCTACACTATATGTACACACAGCAATGGGAAACACCTCTACACTATATGTACACACTGCAACAGGCTACACCTCTACACTGTATTTACACACAGCAACAGGCTACACCTCTACACTATATGTACACACAGCAACAGGTTAGACTTCTACACTATATGTACACACAGCAAGAGATTACATCTCTACATTATATGTACACATAGCAACAGGTTAATTCTCTACACTATATGTACACACAGCAAAAGGTTACACCTCTACACTATATGTACACACAGCAACAGATTACATCTCAACATTATATGTACACATAGCAAC
>NW_014025145.1:0-513 GCF_001186125.1 Sphaeroforma arctica JP610 | reverse complement strand
TAATAGTATAGTAGTATAGTATTAAGTAGTATATACATATATATATATATATATATATATATATATGTAAATCAATATATAAATATTTTAATAAATATATGTATATTTCCCTCACAGATTCTAGTGGCGGAAATGCAGGAGTTCTCACGAGTGTTCAACGCCCGGATTGCCTTCTACAAGAAGTTACAGGTGTGCGTGTCTTGCTATTATGCCTTGTGCACTTTATTTACTATAGTTACTATGTAAGTGGTATCTATAATTATAGTAGTTCCTGATTTTTTTATTGCAGATGTGACTTCATCTAAAATGTTATAAACGCCATAAATGTTATTCTTAAGTAGATAACATGATTATGTATAGCCATCTCTAGGTCTGTGTACGGCACCATACCAAACATGAAATAGTGAATCTCCAGAGCTTGAATATTTTGATTAGTGTGGGCCGTCATATTCATCTCTATGCATACATACATATATACACACACATATATATAAATATGTATAGTGTATATAT
>NW_014025146.1:0-513 GCF_001186125.1 Sphaeroforma arctica JP610 | reverse complement strand
TATATAATAGTATACACTACACACACACACACATATATATACTAATATATATATATATATATATATATATATACAAATATAACGAATATAACAAATATACAAATAGATATATATATATATATATATATATATAAACGAATAATTAACTTAGATAAATGAAGTGAGTGCATGTCTTCATATGTGCATTTTGTGTCTACAATCGTGAAAGCATGTAAATGACATACGAAAACACTTACGGTGCTTGGGCAAACAACCAGAAAAAACTAGATGACAGTCCGATATAGAACGCCACAGTTAGTCGTGGTGTATTAACGCACTCTCCGAAATTATCCCAGATCCACTGAGGACCATCTGGACAGGTGTTTGGGCTGGCATTGTCCATAAGGAACTCCTGTATACATGAAATACAATTATAGAGTTCTGTTTACATACAATAAACTTATTGACGATTGGTGATGCAATAAATTACTATTATTATAAATATATATAAATATATGTGTGCGTGTGTGTGTA
>NW_014025147.1:0-513 GCF_001186125.1 Sphaeroforma arctica JP610 | reverse complement strand
CATACACACACACATATATATATATATGACAAGTGCATGTGTATAACGTGGTATACACTTTACATGTGGTAAATACACACATATGACAGCGTTGTAACACAGATACCCCAACACCTTGCCCGACCCTAGACGAGCTACAGATAAAACAGATCCGATGGCGTGTGTAGGTTGATGTCGAGGTGTGTGCACAAGACGCACGAGTTAAACGAGTAGTGTAGTTAGAGACATACACGGCGCAGTACTAGGGGAATATCCGACACACTCAACCACACATGCATGCTCACAGATAGAGTGCAAAACCACTGCCAATACCAATACGAACACTCACATAGTCAGATATGTCCTATCCACAAATGCATGCTCACAGGTAGAGTGCGAAACCACTGCCAATACCAATACGAACACTCACATAGTCAGATATGTCCTATCCGCACATGCATGCTCACAGGTAGAGTGTGAAACCACTACCAATACCAATACGAATACTCACATAGTCAGATATGTCCTATCCAC
>NW_014025148.1:0-513 GCF_001186125.1 Sphaeroforma arctica JP610 | reverse complement strand
GTACACTACACACATACACACATATATATATATATGCATATATATATTATACGGTTTTGTTATGATGTATATATATATATATATATATCTATATATATATGTTTACGGTTTTGTGTCAATGTATATACATATATATATATATAGGTCATAATATTTATAGATACATATATACTTACGTATACATACATACATACGCATGTATATTATATATACGTATATATAGTTATGCATATATATATATATATATATATTTATAGATATAAATATGTAGATAAAGATATGGATATATATATAGATGGGTAGATATAGATATATATATAGATGGGTAGATATAGATATAGATATAGATATATATATATAGACATATATATATGTGTGTGTACGCACACACACATACACACATAAATATACATATATATATAAATATAAATTGATATAGACATAGACATGTATATAGAGAGATAGATGGATGGATATAGATATGTATACATACATACATACATACATACATGC
>NW_014025149.1:0-513 GCF_001186125.1 Sphaeroforma arctica JP610 | reverse complement strand
TATGTATGTATGTACGTATGTATGTATATATGTATATATGTATGTATGTATATGTATACATATATATATATATATATATATATATATATATATACGTATGTATATATATATATATATACATACATATATATATATATATATATATATATATATATACATATATATATATATATATATAAAGTGTGTATACCTTGCCATCTGATCCTTCATAGCGGCTGAGCACTTCTGGAGATCACGTCACACATGCCACAGTAGCTCAGAACGCCATACATAGAGTAATACTTTCTTCGTATAGGACAGGCAAACTTATAAATAGTTCGGGGCACAAGGATATGAATCCTGTTGGAGTTTGGCTGTATGAAATATTTACCCATGAACTGTTTGTACTATAGCGCCTACAACGACATCGAAGCGATAGATGACGATGCTTTCACTGCGACACCGAACCTCGAATCCATCAAGGTATGTGAACATATCCGAAGTCTTATATTAACGGGTCTCTACTTATATATA
>NW_014025150.1:0-513 GCF_001186125.1 Sphaeroforma arctica JP610 | reverse complement strand
ATAGCAACACTTACGCGGGATCTTCATTGGTGTCATTTGTGGTCAGTGTTGCTTCCGTTGTCTCACCAGTGGCCTCTGTATGTAATCGGTAAATTGAAACAAGAATATTGGTTCAGGGTTTGATGATAGGGTTTATAGTTAATGATTTTCTCATAGCCTCCTAAACCCCTAAAACCAAAGCGACTATAAGTTTTTTTTTCTAGATGTTCTGCTACAGCCGTAATTAGTATATCACTCCGATCGTTTAACAACGGAACTTCTAAGGCCAATGCGCTCGAGCTGGGGCCTACCCACACCAGATAAGTTCGAGGTACACACACATAGGCGTACGTGTCTGTGTATGTGATGGTGCGCATCCTTCGAACAAAAGTATAGGACTCTTGTATTTTCACACCCGTGCAGTAAATATAACTCGGCTGATCCATGGTCTTTCAGTATGGCGGCACAGGCCATACGTACGGTTACAATATGTAGTTCAATACAAACACGCACACATTTATATATATATGTATA
>NW_014025151.1:0-514 GCF_001186125.1 Sphaeroforma arctica JP610 | reverse complement strand
TGCTATTGACGTGTTTACCTAATTTTACAGTCGTGTGCAGTAGGCCCATAGCCTCCTATTAATTTAACCCTTGTTTTTTTAGGAGGCTCTGCGTGTGCTATTAACAGGTTTATCTATTTTTACAGTCGTGTGCCGTAGGCCCATAGCCTCCTATATATTCAACCATTCTCTTTTTAGGAGGCTCTGCGTGTACTATTAGCGTGTTTATCTATCTTTACAGTCGTGAGCCGTAGGCCCATAGCCTCCTATTAATTCAACCCTTGTCTTTTTTAGGAGGCTCAGTGTGTGCTATTAACGTGTTTACTTATTTTTACAGACGTGTGCCGTAAGCCCATAGCCTCCTATTAATTCAACCCTTGTCTCTTTTAGGAGGCTCTGCGTGTGCTATTAACGTGTTTACCTATTTTTACAGTCGTGTGCCGTAAGCCCATGGCCTTCTATTAATTCAACCCTTGTCTCTTTTAGGAGACTCTGCGTGTGCTATTAACGTGTTTACCTATTTGTACAGTCGTTT
>NW_014025152.1:0-514 GCF_001186125.1 Sphaeroforma arctica JP610 | reverse complement strand
GCTTGACAGAAAGAAAGCATTCATCACCGTTTTTCACCTGACAACCTCACCATGTTTATCCTCTGAAACCCATATTCAGCAACAGCCAGAAAGCGAACTATACGTGACCACACTATACAGCCGCACAATCTATCCCCGTACTACGGTATCAAACACCTCACAGTCTAACCACAACGTCACACACCTGAGTGCATTGTCCCGGTCATGCAACTCCTCTACGGCTCGCATTACCAATGTATCTTCATACGCCCCTGTGTGAGTGTATGTATGTGTGTCTGTGTGTGTGTCTGCGGATATATGTTTCTCTTTGTCCATGTCGGTGGTTGTATTTGTGCGTGTGCTTCTGTGCGGTTTTTTTTGTGGTAGTGAGGTCATTCGCCGCAGAAGCTTAGCCAAAACACAGGGGTTGTCCTCGTGCACCCTCGGCGCCAGCTGCCTCGCCTGCACACGCTCACACACGGCTGCGATTACCTGTTAAGTTCAAACACGTGAGTTAAATTTGGGTTACCAATAT
>NW_014025153.1:0-514 GCF_001186125.1 Sphaeroforma arctica JP610 | reverse complement strand
GGATGTATGTATGTATGTATAAATATATATATATGTGTGTGTGTGTGTGTGTGTGTGTGTGTGTGTGTGTGTGTGTGTGTGTGTGTGTGTCTTTATATCATACGGATGTATGCATATGTATGTATTTATGTATATTTGTATGTATATGTCTTGATATATATATATATATATATATATATGCGTATGTGTGTGTGCGTGTGCGTTTTTTTGGGTGTGTTGACGTATGTAGTTACAAAGATGCACATATCGCTCATTGCAATGTATCACATAGTCTGATTTGAATTATATTTGAAGTCAGCCCCTCCGGGTAAAAATTCTTTGTTATCACACCATCTACTAGTAGCTAAAGTGCATTACGACAGGAACTTGGCACTCCCTATGCACAATTCCTCTGCAACTTCCCACATACGATACGTAGTCTGACCAGATCTAACGCAACTTATTTCAAGAATTAGTGGGTACGGCGCCTTGTTTTATTTTGACTTTCTTACCCACTTTGATGTGCCCAGCGTAT
>NW_014025154.1:0-514 GCF_001186125.1 Sphaeroforma arctica JP610 | reverse complement strand
AAGCGACTGGGTACCAACAACCCTAGTCAATCTCTACTGAGAAGTACGATATACACAGTCCTTTTCACACAAACATAGCATACGTGCTGGACCAATATAAGCTAAAAGTTCTATACCTTGGTTTTTAACGATCCTTAAGGTACTGATATGGTTTATAAAAGTGATTGTACATGCTACTGTCACCCGCTAAGTGGGAGACTGTTGGCTTTGTTTCTGACTTATGAAGCGACAACCGACATATAAAACTTTAAGCATTGGTTCTGACACAAATATAACCGTTGTTAAACGTTATGCGTGAGGATATTCGCAAGTGTTTTTTGACGTATATATACAGATACATGGAAAACACAGATATATATCGAACGGTAATCGCCATTAGTCGTTATGCAGTGATATATATATAATAAAACATATATTATCGAAGCGTATTTAGTCTGCTGGTGTTAAGCCTTGCGAATACATAAAATCATATGGGAAAAAGTTGCCCAGATACATAGTCATATAGCCATGCAGA
>NW_014025155.1:0-514 GCF_001186125.1 Sphaeroforma arctica JP610 | reverse complement strand
TAGACACACATATATATATATATATGGATTGATATGTGTATCAATATATATGGAATGATATGTATATCTATATATATGGATTGTCAGAGACCCCTCAGCACAAGCTGACGACTGCTGCCCAGTGCCAAACGCGAAATGAGGTTAGTGGCTTGGGGACTGGTCCATGTTTTTGGGCTGAGTTCACAGTGTTCTTATCTATTTATATATATGTTTGCGATTAGATATATGATATTGAGATTCAGTTGGTTGTTTGGTTATAAGATATGTACAACTTCTCTTCGTCAGTGTGTTATTGTGGTCGTTTCTATTTGTATTCTTGGGTCCTCAAGCATATTCAACATACTTGAGTGTTTTCCGCTTTCTTTGTGAAAGTACAAGGTTATCAGTACTGGTGTGGGATTAGATCAACTACATATTAATGTGTGCATATCGTGTCATATGTACATTACACACATATATATATATATATATATATATATATATGTGTGTGTGTGTGTATGTATGTATGTATATA
>NW_014025157.1:0-514 GCF_001186125.1 Sphaeroforma arctica JP610 | reverse complement strand
ATATAATATAATAATAAATAATATATATATATATATATATATATGCAATGCCCATGACGTTCCCGCCACGAGTCGCCGTACAGTTAGACACTCGTACTTCCTATGGTGTGTCGTCGCTATCGCGCTAGTTGATGATTATCTCTCATCCACTGAACTAACACCCTGTGAGTTGACTACAGCAGTTCTTAGTGTGTCACTGAACAATGAAACCGTTCAATTACTTTTCCAAAGAAAAATAATAATTATACCACTGGGCTAATAGAGTCTGACAGAAAGTTTAATTTTCTCACGAAGGCCTAATACCTATGTTCGAGGTCGGAAGTAGATACAAAGAAACAGGAAATTGAGATCTCTGCTCTCGAAATCCTTCAATGCGCCGCTTTGTTCCCCCTGAATCGGTTCCGCATGTCGAGCTAAAACGGGATTAGATACAAAAGTAGGTATGGGAATAAACAAGCATAAAACTAATCATATATATATATATATATATAATATATATTATATATATATACTG
>NW_014025158.1:0-514 GCF_001186125.1 Sphaeroforma arctica JP610 | reverse complement strand
TATGTACACATATTAATATATGTACTATATATATTTATATATACATACATACATATATATATATATATATATATATATATATTCTGTGACTTTGTGTCTCTGTGTCTCTGTGTATGTGTGTGTGCAGCAACTCACCGGACAGGTTGTATGTACATAAACCTGACTAGATCACCCAATCGCACCTACACTTCCTTTGTTTTCGGGTTTAGGGTTTTAGCTGCACCTACACATCCTATGTAGACCACACACCTCCTATATATAGGGAGTCGTACCATCAATGAGTCTGCAACATGGCGTGTGTGACTATTAAAAGAGTTGAAAAGTAATGTAAACTCAATAGCCGTGTCAATCTCTTTGCAGTGTAAATGAGGGCGTTCCTATTAGACCTAAAAACCCTAAAACATATACTAATAGGCTTGCTCGTGTGTTCACATATACTAAAAGGCTTGTTTGTGTGTTCACATATACCTATAGGCTTGCTCGTGTTTTCACAAATACTAAAAGGCTTGCTCGT
>NW_014025159.1:0-514 GCF_001186125.1 Sphaeroforma arctica JP610 | reverse complement strand
GTGAGATAGCTACTAATCAATCGTGAGATAGCTATTAACAGTCGTGAGATAGCTATAATCAATCGTGAGATAGCTACTAACACTCGTGAGATAGCTATTAACAATCGTGAGATAGCTAATAAACAATCGTGAGATAGCTATTAATCAGTCGTGAGATAGCTATTAATCAATCGTGAGATAGCTATTAAACAATCGTGAGATAGCTATTAAACAATCGTGAGATAGCTATTAAACAAATCGTGAGATAGCTACTAATCAATCGTGAGATAGCTATTAAACAATCATGAGATAGCTATTAAACAATCGTGAGATAGCTATTAAACAATCGTGAGATAGCTATTAAACAATCGTGAGATAGCTATTAAACAGTCGTAAGATAGCTACTAATCAATCATGAGATAGCTATTAAACAATCGTGAGATAGCTAATAAACAATCGTGAGATAGCTACTAATCAATCTTGAGACAGCTATTAAACAATCGTGAGATAGCAATTAAACAATCGCGAGATAGCT
>NW_014025160.1:0-514 GCF_001186125.1 Sphaeroforma arctica JP610 | reverse complement strand
TCTCTAGACACTACCGTATGATCCATAGACCCCACTCCACAAACAACATACATCCTCGTACCCCAGTAGAGCATCTCTAGACACTACCGTATGATCCATACACCCCACTCCACAAACAACATAAATCATCGTACTCCAGTAGAGCATCTCTAGACACTACCGTATGATCTATACACCCACCCCACAAACAACATACATCATCGTACTCCAGGAGGGCGGATTCTATGCTGCCTCTGAGGAAATAGCAGAGGCACAGATCGTCAACCACATAAGTGTCATTTGCTGCAACCTTGTCGCTGCCATTGCCTTCTGACTTGCCAGACTTCGAATCCCTTTTCTTTTTCTTTTGCTGCGTCGACGATTATGGATATAAAGAGTGTCGGTGGTCTACAAGGAATTGTTAACAATATATACAGCGGCCATTCGCAACAATGTTCACAATCGAATTTAAAAGTGCATTCGTCAATACCAAAATAGCGTACGCATACATATATGAAAGGCCTTCTCCTACATG
>NW_014025161.1:0-514 GCF_001186125.1 Sphaeroforma arctica JP610 | reverse complement strand
TATGAGGCCTTTAAGATGTATACTCTATGACGAACCATATTCTATCGTTTATAAATAGATATTGTATGCTATTCGCATCAGAAACGAAATCGAGTTATGTGACAAGAAAGTTTAATTGCCAATAGAATTTATACATAAGTGGAGCATAGTCCGTGCCTGAAATCAGGTTACTATACGGGCGCCGCTACATTCGTAAAATATCGCAGCACTAAATACAATACCTCTTCCAACTTTGCTCGCATGGAGGCCAGACCATCTTGTGAAGGCATATCGTCCATCGCGGTGAGCTAAGTAAGTTGCCTTGATTCTCTTTAGTGCCATACGCTACTTGATTGCTGTCCTCTAGTCATAGAGTGTTTATATATGTACACGTGACTCTCAGAGACTAAAGTCCCAGCCCCCAGGGCCCAGGCCCCAGGCCACATATGTGGTATGTAATAAAAAATATAGATAAATATGTGTCATGATAACCGGAAGTGCGCCAAAAAAAAATCCATATATGTATAAAAAAAAA
>NW_014025162.1:0-514 GCF_001186125.1 Sphaeroforma arctica JP610 | reverse complement strand
CACCTAATAGAAAGTACAGGGACATTCAAAGAATAACTTAAACTACAACATCGTATGACTTAAACTACAACAACATATAACTTAAACTACAGCATCATAATTCTGAAACTAAACCTACGTATAACTAAAACTAAACCAGAGTATGATTGAAACTAAACCAACGTATGACTTAAACTACAAAGACGTATGACTTGAAATACAACAACGTATGACCTAAGCTACAACATCGTACGACTTAAACAACAACATCGTATGGCTTAAACTACAACAACGTATGACTTGAAACACAACATCGTATGACTTAAGCTACAACAACGTATGACTTAAACCACAACATCATATAACTAAAACTACAACAACATATGACTTATACTATAACAACGTATGACTTAAACTATAACAACGTATGACTTGAACTGCAACATCGTATGACTTAAACTACAACATCGTGTGACTTAAAATGTAATATCGTATGGCTTACTCTACAACAACGTATGACTAAAACTACAACAAC
>NW_014025163.1:0-514 GCF_001186125.1 Sphaeroforma arctica JP610 | reverse complement strand
AAGAACATTGTTCGAGGATCAACTAGGTAACGTTAATAGTCCCTAGAAACCTATATTCGGTTGAGCCATCTCGCTACCGTAGTATTCAGATATAAATAAAATTGGAAAGTAAATAAAGCTCTATTTATAGAACTAGACCAACTCTTTTATGTTTGGTATTTTACTGAGGCCTTTTAATGGCCTGTAGAAATACGGCCTCCGGCAATTGAGATAATACATTGGTTTTTATTTGTTTTTTAAATAATTTAATACAAGCTCTTTTTCCAATATTTCCAAAGTGTTCTAAATTCACTTTGATGGCTCCAATAGCCTGAGTATTTGGTTGACTCATCTACTTGGACCTATTTGAGACATTAGTAGATGTAGGATATTATAAACTATATTTTATAATCTCCGAACTACTACTTATAGATTTTGGTCCTCCCGCCAATCTCCAAAATCCAATAAGTCTTTTTCTGTTTTTAACTTTTCTTCAGATGGAACTTTATTTATATCAGCTAATGTATTAATGTAA
>NW_014025165.1:0-514 GCF_001186125.1 Sphaeroforma arctica JP610 | reverse complement strand
TGTGATATTGTGATATTGTGGTTTTGTGGTTTTGTGATATATATATATCCATCTACATATATTGTGATATATATATATATATATATATATATAAATATATATATAAATATATCGCTGTAGCGGCTTTGGCCATCCTTGGCGTGCACGCGTGTCGTGCGTATCACCTGCGTATTTTAATTTAAATTTAATATAATTTAATACAATTTAATTTAATACAATGTAATTTGATTAGATCGTGCCTATGTGCTCTCCTTGCGTTATGTCTTATCTCTACCTATTCAATGTCTACCCTACAGTGCGAGTGCTTAACTGGTCACCGGGAGTGATGAAGACAGCTATGAACAAGGTGTGTACATGACGATAGTAGACACAGCTAACAACTCGCATGCATGGGGGATGCGTAAGCCATTACATGAGCGTATCGCAATTTGCGAATGGGGACTGGCGACGAATGCAGAACTGGTGCGGCACGTGGCCAGTATGTCTGGCAGTATATATATATATATATATATAT
>NW_014025167.1:0-514 GCF_001186125.1 Sphaeroforma arctica JP610 | reverse complement strand
CCCACACACAGCAGTTACGGTAACGTTCTCGATACCCTCTTGCGTCACGTGCTGTACAACTGTACCATTGATGAAGGCCGGAATAAACATAGATGTACTAGGACTGGCGGTCACGGTCGCGCTAGGGCTGGCAGTGACGGTAGCACTCGGACTCGCCGTTACAGTCGCACTAGGGCTGGCAGTAACAGTTGCACTGGGGCTGGCAGTCACAGTTGCACTGGGGCTGGCAGTCACCGTCGCACTCGGACTCGCCGTCACCGTAGCACTTGGGCTGGCAGTAACAGTTGCACTGGGGCTGGCAGTCACGGTTGCACTTGGGCTAGCTGTTAGTGAAGTGCTGGGAGTTGTAGTCAAGGTCGCACTCGCACTGGACGAAGGCGAAGCAGTAGCAGATGGAGACGGTGAAGGCTCTACACAGGTGACTTGTGAATCGTCCACGTTGAGATCCACCGAATCGCCTCCCTCTGAGATTGATACCTCGCACGTATCCACTCCTGGTACATTATAGAATACA
>NW_014025168.1:0-514 GCF_001186125.1 Sphaeroforma arctica JP610 | reverse complement strand
GTATGTGTTGTTGTGTGTGTGTTTGTTGTGTGTGTGTGTGTGTGTGTAATTGTGTGTCTATATATATATATATAGTTTGAGTTAAATTATCACTTATGATGCATTTGAGTTTCACATTTTCATACCAGAATGCCGACCCCGAACAGGACGCCAACGACCACTCCGGCTAACACAACAAGGCCAGTTATTATTCCGCCCGCGACGTATAGCCTTTTCCTCCTTTTCCTTGTTTTTCTATCGTTCGTTGACGTACTTGTGATACGTGATGTTGATTCCGCCACATCCGACAACTCGGCTACTGAGGACACAGAGCCGTGCCTATCCAATTCTAACTTTCCACCTTTGCCATCTGGACGGGTCGAGGCTGTGTGATAGACGGTAAATTCAATACGAGTTTCATTTACAGCATGACCACTGTAACGCTGAGGCTACAATATCAAACAGATTTAACAATATCTACTATTTCAATCAGTACTAAATAAAAGTAAAATGCAAGCGTAGAGGCTGAAATTTA
>NW_014025169.1:0-515 GCF_001186125.1 Sphaeroforma arctica JP610 | reverse complement strand
CACACACACACACGGTACACACACACACACGTGTACACACACACACACGTGTACACACACACACATATATATATATATATAGATATAAATATATATATATCGTCACAATATATGTATATATGTACATATATATATAAATATTTATATAACACAAACATTGTCAGTTAAGTGACTATGGATCGATATTCTAAGATCAGTAAGCTTGGCGAGGGAACTTACGGAGTAGTGTACAAGGCTCAGAACCGCGAGACGGGTAAGTTAGACTATTCCATATCACGCGTGTCGATAGAAGCTGTACAAGAACGTTCATGGCAATCGAGAAAGTACACCACAACTGATAATACTAGATATTTGTGGCAGAAGTATTTGTAGTGAACCCGACGGCCATTTGGTTCAAAAACACAAAGCCTAGATGCATATTCAATGTTGCATACCGATATATATATATATATATATATACATACATATATATATTTATATATATATTTATATATATATGTAATTATATGTAAGTA
>NW_014025170.1:0-515 GCF_001186125.1 Sphaeroforma arctica JP610 | reverse complement strand
TCGACCATACCTTTTTTGTCGCTTCTGTGAAGTATGTAAATTTTTCAACTCTGTGAAAGTACTCTTTCTTTCCTTTTGTACTCTGTATTTATACTATTTTTCGTCAAAATTGAACGGCCCTTTCGGCTCGAAAATTTCTTTTGCCAAAGAAATTCCAACGGACGTGCGCGGTCTATTTTTAGATTCCATCTCTAAAAATACAAAAACAATTTCCTCAAATACACATAAACTTCTAAGACTCATAACTCAATGAATATTCACTCAATCAACTTGAATAAGGTGTCATATGAAAGGAAAAAGCATTTCCTATCAAATGACACATGTAACAAAATTACACATTTAATAGGTCAAACACAATCGGCCTACGAAACACATTCGTAAACACAACATACAAAAACATACTTAGATAAGTGGTTCCTCGATGGACTAGGTCTGAGTCCAACACTTAAACATCATTCACCTTTGACAATATGATTTTTCTACATACTTTACAGAAGCGACAACAAAGACGCTTC
>NW_014025171.1:0-515 GCF_001186125.1 Sphaeroforma arctica JP610 | reverse complement strand
AGCCGTTGGCCATCGATATATAGACTGAACCGGTTACGCACTGAAAATATTTCAATCTGTATAGGTATGAACCAGAATGGCCCATATAGAAGGTTTCTTAGCCGTTGGCCATCGATATATAGACTGGAACCGGTTACGCACTGAAAATATTTCAATCTGTATAGGTATGAACCAGAATGGCCCATATAGAAGGTTTCTTAGCCGTTGGCCATCGATATATAGACTATTTCAATCTGTATAGGTATGAACCAGAATGGCCCATATAGAAGGTTTCTTAGCCGTTGGCCATCGATATATAGACTGAACCGGTTACGCACTGAAAATATTTCAATCCGTATAGGTATGAACCAGAAAGGCCCATATAGAAGGTTTCTTAGCCGTTGGCCAACGATATATAGACTGAACCGGTTACGCACTGAAAATATTTCAATCTGTATAGGTATGAACCAGAATGGCCCATATAGAAGGTTTCTTAGCCGTTGGCCATCGATATATAGACTGAACCGGTTACGCAC
>NW_014025172.1:0-515 GCF_001186125.1 Sphaeroforma arctica JP610 | reverse complement strand
TATCTGAGGAATACGAAGACTCTGCCGATTTGTAGGAAAAAAACAGAAGATTACTACAGAAAATAAAATTAAAATACTATATGCACATGGTATCCAGGTACATATCCGTACCATTGCCGGGCTGTTCATTTCTGTATGCGATGGCTCCTCAGTCTGTTCGACTGCAACCATCAATCCTTCCTTCCAGTCCAGTCTAGAACAAGAGATTTTTTTTGCTCCGAACGAGATCATCGAGTATGCTGCATACGGTATCGCCAGATGACATCTCGTCACGCCAGCACTAGTTAGCTCCCCAGAGCGAACACTCTCAACAGACGCCTACTTATCCCTCCCATGCCCATGGCGGTGGAACTCTCTGACATCTATCCACAGCCGTCCAGATATTTACGATTTCAACTGTCCCAGGGTATACCGGTCGACTTTGTAAAACACATGGACCACCTCGTGGCAGCATTACTCCAGACTATAATGTCTTTCCGGGAGTACAAATTTCATGGACTCAGCTGGCGCCATCT
>NW_014025173.1:0-515 GCF_001186125.1 Sphaeroforma arctica JP610 | reverse complement strand
ACTACGTACACACACACACACACACACACACACACACACACACATATATATATAGTAAATCTGCCCTCATATTCAGATCCTCACTTCCACGCTATAATCACTCTACACGCCATTTCTAATCCTACCCTCTCTCCAGAGCCCTGTCCTACATACAAAAGAGTGAAACAGTCCCCCGTGGCACCATACAAACCGTCTTCAAGTGTGAGCCGTACGATGCCGTGCGACGTCTGGGCCTCACGCCACAAATAGAGAAGACGTACCGAAAGCAGTTCCCCGATGCTATTGGCATGTTGGTGGTGAAGCAGGTGGTGCCTGTGGGGCCGGGCTTTGGGTTACTGCGACCCGGAGATGTGCTGCTGATGATCAATGGCGAGTTTGTGAGCGACTTTATTACACTGGAGACGGTACGTTGCAGGAGATGGGTGTGTTTGGAGAGTGGCGTCATTTTTCTGGCTGTCTGTGGTATGGAACTAGTTGGATTGCGAATTGGCAATTGCACTTGGTTGAGTTTTGCG
>NW_014025174.1:0-515 GCF_001186125.1 Sphaeroforma arctica JP610 | reverse complement strand
CATTTATACATATTTATGGATATATATGTACATATATACACCCACTCACACATACACACACGCACACACACACACACACGTATATATATATATATACATATATATTTATATATATTCATACACATATAAATTCAGAGAAACAGAGTTTATAGGAAAATGTGTATATATATACACACACATACAAAAGGATACACAATGCACGTGAACATAATCACACACACACAAACGCACACATGTATATATGTATGCGTACATACATAAATACATATATACATACATAAAAATATACATAAAAACATACATACACAGATATATATACAGATATATATAAATATATATATATACATAAATACATACATACGTACATGCACGATTGCATACATACATACATACATACAAGCACGCATGAATGCACAGATATACAGGCAAAGATGCCCACAACACAGGCACATACATACAGACACACAAACACACACACACACATATATATACATACATATATACATTATAATATA
>NW_014025175.1:0-515 GCF_001186125.1 Sphaeroforma arctica JP610 | reverse complement strand
CCTCTTTTTTATACACGCGCGCGCACACAAACAAACAGAAGTTCTAAACTTTGATTTTGTGTTCTACATATGTGTTTTCGAAATGATATTTGGGAAGAGGCGCGTTTGTGATTGATATGATTGATATCACGAGTTCTCGTGAGCTGTTCAGTAGTGCTATAGTCTAAAGGAAGTATGAGATCCTCCTACCATTGACACTATACATGCTATCTCAGAATGAACTCTCCGCACATATGGTATCTACAAAAAAAACACATGAAAGTTGATGGATCTCTAACGAACGCCACATTGCCACATTGCCACATTGCCACATTGTCATCGAGTCTGCTGAACGAACTACATCGAAACGAAAGTATTAACACTCAGAACAAATATGTTTATTCAGAAGTAGAAAAATCCCATGGCAATAATATAAACGCACCGAGAGCCCACATTAGCCGTCATCGATTTCCCGAAGATAACCACAAGATACTGTTTGTGTGCAGTTTGTTACGTATGAAAAAGGTTCGTTTCCG
>NW_014025176.1:0-515 GCF_001186125.1 Sphaeroforma arctica JP610 | reverse complement strand
CACAGTCATGGCCAAGCAGAACAGAAATCCTTCGTAGCGGCACAAGAACATACTGGGCGAAGTTGATATGGCCTATAGGCTCGTATTGTTGGCCAAAGACATGTTCGAGCGCTTCCGTACGCTTGTGAGACCTTCTACAACGCACAGTCATGGCCAAGAAGGGCAGAAATCCATCGTAACGGCACGAGAACATACTAGGCGAAGTTGTTATGGCCTATTAGCCCGTATTGTTGGCCAACGACATGTTCGAGCGCTTCCGTACGCTTGTGAGACCTTCTACAACGCACAGTCATGGCCAAGAAGGGCAGAAATCCTTCGTAGCGGCACAAGAACATACTGGGCGAAGTTGATATGGCCTATAGGCTCGTATTGTTGGCCAAAGACATGTTCGAGCGCTTCCGTACGCTTGTGAGACCTTCTACACGCACAGTCATGGCCAAGCAGGGACAGAAAATCCATTCGAACGGTCCTAAGACCTACTGGGCGAAGTTGATATGGTCTATATGTCTCGTATT
>NW_014025177.1:0-515 GCF_001186125.1 Sphaeroforma arctica JP610 | reverse complement strand
ATATATATATAGCGTACACCTGGGTGGGTAGCGCAGTATAACAGAAATAATAATATTGTGCAAGAAATCTTCACCGAACCAAACATACATACACACATATCACTTGATTTAAACCCCATTCATACACGCATACACGCGTACATGGTATATACCAGATAGCCTGATCCACATCCCACGTCGAGTGCCCTTGCGCCCGGCTGTAAGTGGTTCTCTAACAACTGCAACGCACGCACATGCATGTGTGGTGCAGAGATGGTCTGCCCTGCACCGATGCCATGGGGGCTGTGCGTGTGCATGGATAGTCGTACAGGTGAAGATATACAAGTGTGGTTGTATAGGGGCATGGTTGGGGCTGAATGCAGAGGGGGATGGGTGTGTGCGTGCTATATATATATATATATATACGTATATAAATATATTTGTATATGTATATATTTGTATACACATATATATATATATATATATATATATATATATATATAATAATATACTATAACTACTAACTAATATATATA
>NW_014025179.1:0-515 GCF_001186125.1 Sphaeroforma arctica JP610 | reverse complement strand
ACCTGACACTTGGCTTGATTACGGCCGCCGTTGATCTTCTCGCTGTCCACTTTGGGTCGTTCATCTACCCACGACTAACAATAGATGTGACGTGATGGGATATGGGATACAAGCAGTGAATAACAATACAGTATTAGTTTGCGATGTATGTGTTAGGATCCACTACATTCTAGACTAGTAACCGAGGGTACTATGGTATGTATAGTAGATATGTGTAAGTGTGTATAATAGGTATGAATAGTAGATACAAATGTGAAGTATGTATAGTAGGTATGTAAAGTAGATAGGTGTAGTTGGCGTATATAGTAATACATATGCATAGTAGGTAAGTAAAATAGGTGTGTATAGTACGTAGGTATAGCAGGTGTGTATGGTAGACACCCACACGACTATAACTTTAGTTCATATGCTTGGACTGTGCGTTCATTCGTACACAACTAGTCTAGTCCATATTAACTACCATAGGGTGACATTTCTATACCCACACTACGGGTTGTGCAAATGACATGGCACTT
>NW_014025180.1:0-515 GCF_001186125.1 Sphaeroforma arctica JP610 | reverse complement strand
TAACACCAAGTAACTCAATAAGATATAATCATAACACCAAGTATCTCAATAAGATATAATCATAACACCATATATCTCAATAAGATATAATCATAACACCAAGTATATCAACAAGATATAATCATAACACCAAGTATTTCAATAAGATATAATCATAACACCAAGTACTTCAATAAGTTATAATCATAACACCATATATCTCAATAAGTTATAATCATAACACCAAGTATATCAACAAGTTATAATCATAACACCAAGTATTTCAATAAGTTAAAATCATAACACCAAGTATCTCAATATGATATAATCATAACACCAAGTATTTCAATAAACTATAATCATAACACCAAGTATATCAATATATTATTATCATAACACCAAGTATCTCAATAAGATATAAACATAACACCAAGTATCTCAATATGTTATAATCATAACATCAAGTATATCAATAAATTATAATCATAATATCAAGTATATCAAGAAGATATAATCATAACACCAAGTATCTCAAT
>NW_014025181.1:0-515 GCF_001186125.1 Sphaeroforma arctica JP610 | reverse complement strand
ATTTGTATATATATAATAATATATATATATATATAATCGAGCTAAATTACCACACCAGTTCGTGCGCACGCTTCACCCTCATGACGATTTCAATTCGCACGGCTTCAATTGATGTCGCATACTGCATCGGCTTAGTTTTCAATTGAAATTATGTATTTTATTCATTTGCGTTATGCCATAGCTGCTGTTAATTTGTCCAGGGTGATCAGCATTATTTCCACTCGACTTCAACAAGTCGGAAACATTGTCATATATTAAACACACACACATCTGGACCACCACTTTACATATTCGGGTTTTCCATGTACAGCGTCCTCTACCAGTGTGTCACCCCACCATCACCAACCAGCGACAACTCGCCCAGTTTCAGCTGCCGATGCTACAAACTTTGATATCGGTATGTACGGCTGATATTACTATGAGAGTATAGGAACAAACAGGTATCGGACTTTACAGGTTCCTTGAGAGTTCAGGATGTTTTAAGAATGTATAATATATATATATATATATGTATA
>NW_014025183.1:0-515 GCF_001186125.1 Sphaeroforma arctica JP610 | reverse complement strand
TATATATATATTTAGGGTGTTTGCATTGGGTTTGCCTTGTCTTTCGTGGTTATGTGCTGGTGTGGCGCACACATTTGTCAATTGTTACTGCCACGTGCTGTTGCAATCACACGATGTACCTGCTGTTCCATCAGAGTGTTGTGCACGAGTACTTACGCTTGTATTGTGTTTGCCTTGTCATTCGTGGACGTGTGCAGGTGGGCGATGCTGATTTCGTTTCCGTTGTACGGCATAGGCTTCTCTGGATTCTTCTTCAATGGCGATCTCAACGCAGCAATTACTGCAATGACCGCCGGTATGTAGTTGCAGGCACGAGAGTCACTGAAAATATATATAGGATATCAAATGAAATATATATACATCTATGTATGTCTACATATTTTTGTGTATAGTTGTCCTATAGCATCTTTATACTATACATATACACACATACATGCGCATATACATATATGTTTTATATATATATATATGTGGATATACATCTATGTATACATATATCTATACATATTTACATT
>NW_014025184.1:0-515 GCF_001186125.1 Sphaeroforma arctica JP610 | reverse complement strand
ATATATATATATATATATATATATATATATATATATATATATATATATATATATATATATATATATATATATATATATATATATATATATATATACATATATATATATATATATGTAGAATAATATATAATAATATAATAATATAATAATATAGTAATATATATATTGTACTGACAGCATACAACTACATGCAATTATTAGCAGTACAAATGATACATAAGCAATTGACCACATAGTGAGGGATTCCTTTCCGAGTATTGGCATGCGTGCGGAAATAGAAGTTTAAAGTGTGGTTGATCAGAATAAGCAAATAAACGGATTGACCGATAAGTCTCACAGATACAGACTACTGCTCTCGAATAACAAGCGGATGTCAAGGATGAGCTAAAGCCTCGTATACGATCACTACTATACTTTACATACACATACTCAGAGACGTAGGTATATACATACATACATACATACACATACACATAGACGTAGGTATATACATACATACATACATACATACGTAC
>NW_014025185.1:0-516 GCF_001186125.1 Sphaeroforma arctica JP610 | reverse complement strand
ACACTACACACACACACACACACACACACACGACACACACACACACACACACACATACATATATATATATATATATATATATATATATATATATATATATATGTGTGTGTGTTTGTGTGTGTATATAATTTACTGCTAGATGAGTTTATATCGTATTTACTACTCATTTTTAAAAAGATAATAGGATATGGCGCACATTAGCAGCACACAGCATGAGCGAATTACTATTGATGAAATTTCATTCTACACTCCAATGTGACAGCGATAGCGTAAAAGATATGTGACAAGGGATACACGCATATATACGCATATAAAATGTATATTCAATATGTATATATACAAAGAATAGCAATCTTATTCTTTATCCAAAGGACATACGTGTATCTAGTCTCAAAGCATACAAATGAACATATAGGTACGCAGCTACATATGGACATGTGTGTGTGCTCGTCATATGTCTAATTTCTCTTACACACACTTACACGTACACACGCATATATATATATATGTCAATAT
>NW_014025186.1:0-516 GCF_001186125.1 Sphaeroforma arctica JP610 | reverse complement strand
GATACAACATAACATATATATATATATATCTTATTATATATATATATATATATATATATATATATTAATATATTTATACATGAGAATACACTATAATATTCATAAACACTCACACACATACACACATCACACTATAAACGCATATACGTATACCATTATGATCACATTGCAGCCCTCGACATTGCCCAGTAGCCCGTACTCCTCCTTGCCGTTGTCATCATTGAGGCCCAGCGTATCCTCGTTGGCGGCGGATTCGTCCAAGTCTTTCTTGATCTTGTTGTTCTGGAACTCACTGTTGATCATGGCCAGGCCGATCTTGAGCGAGTTTGCTATGGAGCCGGCTCTGTTAGGTCGTGGGAGTGTATATATGTATGAATGCATGAATGTATGGATATATCAATGTATGAGTATGAAAAACATATAGATGTATGAATGTATGTATCGGTTGCGTCTCTATACGTGGAGATATTACGAACCAGAGTTATACCCAACATTCTATCACATCTACATATACAC
>NW_014025187.1:0-516 GCF_001186125.1 Sphaeroforma arctica JP610 | reverse complement strand
CACCTAGCGATAAGCTATATAATGAAACCAATTCACTTTCACCTAGCGTTAAGCATATAGAATGAAACCAATTCACTTTCACCTAGCGTTAAGCATATAGAATGAAACCAATTTACTTTCACCTAGCGTTAGGCATTTAGAATAAAAACAATACATTTTCACATAGCGTTAGGCATTTGAATAAAAACAATTTACTTTCACCTCGCGTTAAGCATATAGAATAAAACTAATTCACTTTCACTTAGCGTTAAGCATATAGAATGAAACCAATTTACTTTCACCTAGCGTTAGGCATTTAGAATAAAAACAATACATTTTCACATAGCGTTAGGCATTTGAATAAAACCTATATACTTTCACCTAACGTTAAGCATATAGAATAAAACCAATTCACATTCACCTAGCGTTAGGCATATATAATAAAACAATTGACTTTCACCTAGCGTTAAGCATATAGAATGAAACCAATTCACTTTCACCTAGCGTTAAGCATATAGAATACACCCAATCTACTTT
>NW_014025188.1:0-516 GCF_001186125.1 Sphaeroforma arctica JP610 | reverse complement strand
TATGTGTTCTATGAATATATGTGTGGTATGAAGGTATGTATTCCATGAATATGTGTGTGGTATGAAGGTATGTGTTCTATGAATATATGTGTGATATGAATATATGTGTGGTATGAAGGTATGTGTTCTATGAATATATGTGTAATATGAAGGTATGTGTGATATGAAGGTATGTGTTCTATGAATATATGTGTGGTATGAAGGTATGTATTCCATGAATATGTGTGTGACATGAAGGTATGTGTTCTATTAATGTATTATGTGTGGTATGAAGGTATGTGTTCTATGAATATATGTGTGATATGAATATATGTGTGGTATGAAGGTATGTGTTCAATGAATATATGTGTGATGTGAAGGTATGTGTTCTATGAATATATGTATGGTATGAAGGTATGTGTTCGATGAATATATGTGTGATATGAAGGTATGTGTTATATGAATATATGTGTGATATGAAGGTATGTGTTCTATGAATATATGTGTGATGTGAAGGTATGTGTTCTATGAATATAT
>NW_014025189.1:0-516 GCF_001186125.1 Sphaeroforma arctica JP610 | reverse complement strand
ACCTACACCTGCTCACTATTTTCGTGGCAGATATAGTGAGTTACAAATCCCTTTGAAAAAGGACGAACCTGATCACCATGAGTTACCATGGTTAGAAAAGGTACGACGTATTTATAACGTTGTATATCCTTGCTTGCGAGAAATAGACAATATAGCCTTATTAAAAAGGCAAAAGCGTTGGAACACTACCAAGAAGATAGCAGAGTATCAGGTTGGTGACAGAGTTAACATCTGTCAACGTAATTCCGATACTACTGTATTAACATCTAAATGGACAGGTCCATATATGTTCTCTGTAGCAGACACTAAAAGTGGAACGTACGAGGTAAATAACCCCGATGGTTCTAGTGCGCTTAATATAGGCACAAGTTGTATTCCGACTACAGAGATTATACTCGCAAGAAGACATGACTATAATGCCCCTCTTGATCGTTCTGAATTTAAAGACATTATATGGAGAACGGATAAGGGAGGCTATACATACTATTGTATACGATTTATAGACGGTACAATGGC
>NW_014025190.1:0-516 GCF_001186125.1 Sphaeroforma arctica JP610 | reverse complement strand
GTATTGTGTAGGTAAGACTACTATGTCTATAGTAGTATATATATATATGTGTGTGTGTGTGTGTGTGTGTGTGTGTGTGTGTGTGTGTGTGTTATATATATATGTATATGTATATATATATATTCGTATATTCGACGGTATACGTACGTTGTGTGCCTACTATGTGTTATGGTTTAAGATGTCTGTCCCCGTGCAAACATGTACATCACAATACGAAGTATTTGCGTATTCTACTAAAACGTAAACGGCCGTCCAATGTGAGCTATTCCCACCAATCGAGTGGGAACGCTAAAACTCTTTCGTAGGGTTTAGGGGTTTTATTATGTAGAATAGCTGTTCTCCCGTAGTATGAGACTGACGGGCTCATGTGTTAAAAATTCAATTACTTGATCTGAAGTACACGCGCGACACTTATTTATATGAATGTATGTATATGTATATATGTATACGTATACATATATGTATACGTATACATATATATATATATATATATGTAATATAATGTAATGTAATATA
>NW_014025191.1:0-516 GCF_001186125.1 Sphaeroforma arctica JP610 | reverse complement strand
TGTGAGTAACTAATTTAGTTCACGAACGGTTTAGAGTGAAACAACGTATTTACTTTATATGATCAAAGTAGTGTAATAGCTTACAAGGTTGTGAGGACTGATCATCCCACAACCTTGACCTATATACTCTAAAACTAGACATTGCCTGCCATCAGACCCTCTGTTCACTGACGCAACATCTCCTTTCTCGCCATGTATTCCTTCTTACGATCACACTACACAACTAAATGCTTTATGCTCTTCTTCTATTGGTCTACGCTTACCAAATCAGCTGTAGACATACACCAATATCATAAGACATACAACATTTCTCCATGCCTCCATCACTCTAAAAAAATCACCCCTCATACACCCGAACCATCAAGCAAGCATCAGACACAATTCAGTTCTGCACACAAGCCCTCAAGCTCACTACTATCTGTGGACCACACCCATACTACAATATATATATATGTGTGTGTGTGTGTGTGTGTGTGTGTGTGAGTGAGTGTGTGTGTATGTGTGCGTGTGTGTGTG
>NW_014025192.1:0-516 GCF_001186125.1 Sphaeroforma arctica JP610 | reverse complement strand
TATATAAAAATGATATAGTAAATGTTAAGGTAGACTATAATAAAATGATATAGTATATGTTAAAGTAGAATATAATAAAATAATATAGTATATGTTAAAGTAGAGTATAATAAATTGATATATTATATGTTAAAGTAGAATATACTAAAATGATATAGTATATGTTAAAGTAGAAAAAAATGAAATGATATAGTATATGTTAAAGTAGAATATATTTAAATGATATAGTAAATGCTAAAGTAGAATATAGTAAAATGATATAGTATATGTTAAAGTAGAATATAATGAAATGATATAGTATATGTTAAAGTAGAATATAATAAAATGATATAGTAAATGCTAAAGTAGAAAATAATAAAATGATATAGTAAATGCTAAAGTAGAATATAGTAAAATGATATAGTAAATGCAAAAGTAGAATATAATAAAATGATATAGTATATGTTAAAGTAGAATATAATAAAATGATATAGTATATGTTAAAGTAGAATATAATAAAATGATAAGGTAAATGCT
>NW_014025194.1:0-516 GCF_001186125.1 Sphaeroforma arctica JP610 | reverse complement strand
CCGAGCAGCAGCAAATCCAAACGCACTCACCTACAATCCTGCGACGGGTGAGATTTCGTACACAATATCGACATCAAATGCAAAGGAGAACATAATTAATTTGACACGCGATGCGGGCGGTATTCTGGCGCAGCTAGTGGCCAAGGAGTTTAACTACACGAATAAGACCAAGTATATCGGTTACGGTACACCTGGGGTGGCCAAGCCATTCGCCGAATGGTTAGCCGATGAGAAAACATCAGAGGATTGGACATCGATGTTGGAGTATTTCGGGGGCACAGTTGACGAGAATGAAGATGTTGCGGATGAAAACAATACTGTAATCTTGGCATTGTATACCGGGTACGTTAATGTCACCGAATCAGTACCCGAGGTGATTGTCGACAAGGAAGAGACACACTTTGGGTTTAGGGTAGAGGATGTGCAAAATGTGTTGCCCGAGCTCGTATACAGCGACAATAACGGGGTGGCGCGGGACATTAAATGGAACAATATTACGACACTGTTAGTGAAGGA
>NW_014025195.1:0-516 GCF_001186125.1 Sphaeroforma arctica JP610 | reverse complement strand
GAATATGGATTTGTATATGAATATATATATATTCACAAATATACGATTAAATTATAATTATTGTATTAATATTAGGTTTGATTATAATTATTATTATACCAATATAAGTAAGTTATAAAAATATTTTAGTATGTAGATTTATGTATAGTAAGGTTATTTATGATTAGAGTTGATATTTAGTGTATGCATGATTTTATCAAAAGCATAGTTATTGATGATAAATTTCGTAGTAATATATAAATGTAGGTCTAATCTCAGTAGTACAAGACATGGGGAATTGAATATAGAGTTATGAATGTAGGGTTTTTACATGATAAAGTTTTCTAAGGTAGGATATAAATATAGATAGTGAAGCTGGTAGAGATAGATAGATGTGGTCTAGTCGGACAGCGATAGCTTAGATTGAATCATATATTTCTATAGTTTAACCTTTGAAATATATACATAAATACGCACACGCGAACACAGACACACGGGCGGGCACATTCATAAATTTAAATATAAATAAAGAAATAA
>NW_014025196.1:0-516 GCF_001186125.1 Sphaeroforma arctica JP610 | reverse complement strand
CACGCAGAGTGTATACACTACTTGTTTCTATAAGACACGCAGAGTGTATACACTACTTGATTATGTAAGACACGCAGAGTGTAAATACTACTTGTTTCTATAAGACACGCAGCGTGTATACACTACTTGTTTCTATAAGACACGCAGAGTGTATACACTACTTGATTATGTAATACACGCAGAGTGTAAATACTACTTGTTTCTAAAAGACACGCAGAGTGTATACACTACTTGTTTATGTAAGACACGCAGGGTGTATACACTACTTGTTTATGTAGTCACGCAGGATGTATACACTACTTGTTTATGTAAGACACGCAGAGTGTATACACTACTTGTTTATGTAAGACACGCAGATTGTATACACTACTTGTTTAGATAATCACGCAGATTGTATACAGTAAGACACGCAGAGTGTATACACTACTTGTTTATGTAAGACACGCAGAGTGTATACACTACTTGTTTCTATAAGACACGCAGAGTGTATACACTACTTTATTATGTAAGACACGC
>NW_014025197.1:0-516 GCF_001186125.1 Sphaeroforma arctica JP610 | reverse complement strand
ATATATATTGTGAGTAACTTATTCAATTCACGAACGCTTTTAGAGTGAATAGCGTTATACTTCATATCATCAAAGTAGTGTAATAGCTTACAAGATTATGAGGACTGATCAACCCATATCTTTGTCTTATATAGTCTTCACTAGATATTGCCTTTCGTCAGTCCCCTCGGGTTACTGACACAACATCTCCCCCCGAGTGCCCGGTCTCCTCTGCAGTCCGTCACTCGTCATCTACATATCTTACACTACTTTACACTACTCGCTACTTCACAGCATATGGTCTTGTTCTATTGGTATATATTTTATAGCCTCATCATATCTGTAAAACCAATATCACTAGACACACAGCACTGGTAATTCACCCTAAAACTAACCCCTCATACACCTGAGCCATCCTGCATGACTCACCACTACACGTGGACCACACACACAGTACTATATTTATACATATATACATATATACATATATACATATATACATATATACATATACTATACATATATATATATATATAT
>NW_014025198.1:0-516 GCF_001186125.1 Sphaeroforma arctica JP610 | reverse complement strand
TTTCCGGGTTGACCTCAGCATGCGGTGCATGCCTAGTACTCTCTCCTCCCGATTCCGTCGGCGATCATAGCTCCTTTGATGGCGGCTGAGAGTTCGGGCACTCAGAGCTGGTTGTCTGGGGCAACGACGCAACTTCTTGATCAGTCGCCATCTTAGGTCATAATCACATTGTGAAGTACCGATGGATCGGATGTCAATGTTGGAAAGTCGATAAGGTAATCGACTCGAATGATTGCCATCCTAATTTGTCGACAAAGTTATGGGTAGTCGTCTCTGAAACTAGCGTAAATTTTCTCGTTCTTCGCCTTCTAAGCATTGTAAAGAACATCGCATCTTGGAATATTTAATGTTCAAAATACCTTACAGTCGCTTGATTTCTGTGTACCGTGGCGACAACATTCCATCCAGTATAGTCTTACATACGTCTGAGAAAAGATAGTGGTCTGTAGAAATACGGCCTCCGGTCAGTCTAAAATATCAAGATCAAATGTGATAACACATTGATTTTTATTTGTA
>NW_014025199.1:0-516 GCF_001186125.1 Sphaeroforma arctica JP610 | reverse complement strand
TATATATATGTGTGTGTGTGTGTGTATATATGTATATTTATACTGGCCTTTCATATTGTATGCACACTTGTATACGCATGCGTGGAGAAGAAGAAGAAATGTCGATGAACATATACCTCTTTCGCCCACCTCTCTCGCCCACCTCTCTTATACAGCTCATATATCCCAATGTTATATATACCACAAATGCTTAGTACTATACAATCACCTCTACTCGCCTCTCATATTACACTTGTATGCATATGCGGGTAAGAGTAGATTTGTGCATCTGCGCATGTCTGCGCATGCACCGATGCTTTTGTTCATTGCTCACACATATCGCCCTTCTCTATCGCCCATATGAATAATATCATATAAATAAATAGAGATACATTTTATTATATGTATATATATACACTGGCCTTTCATATTGTATATACACTTGTATGCGCATGCGTGAACCAAAAATTAATTGTGCATTGCTCGGTCCTCTCTCGCCCACCCTCTCACCCCTCTCACTTCTGTCATATACCACAA
>NW_014025201.1:0-517 GCF_001186125.1 Sphaeroforma arctica JP610 | reverse complement strand
TACTTCAGTATATATTAATAAATATAAATTGCGTATAAATAGACATTCATTTTTTACACACTACTTTTATAAAATACATCCCAATCTTCTAAATTACATATGAAGTGCTTCTTACCCAGATCCTTGAGGGTTCTTGCCCCTGTATATCTGGGACAGGACCGATTTTGCTCCATCGCCTGTTTGTGCGGCCACAGTTGACGCGAGCAGTGACTGTGTGAGCTCCGTGCGTCCCTCTGCGCGTCCAGCTTCCTGGAGGTACACAAAGATAAGAACGTAAATAAAATATTGATGACCAACAAGAATTAGGTAGAATCATGAATTTGACTGTCAACCAATCAGGTTCTATTTATATAGAACCGTATAAATAGATATATAAAGAGATGGCCAATAAAAATAAAGAAAATTGTTTACTTGTAGATTATAAATAAATATATATATATATATAAATATATTTATAGACATATATAAATATAAATATATATGCACATAATACATATATATTTATACATACATATAT
>NW_014025203.1:0-517 GCF_001186125.1 Sphaeroforma arctica JP610 | reverse complement strand
TATATATTGTGTATATGCATACGCAAACATACTTCTGAAGAACAGACACGAGCGTATGTGTGTACATACATATATTGTGTATGTGATACATACATACTGACTACGCCCACCTGTGTCTTGGTGCCCATGCCATCCATGAGTGTGAGCAGTGTAGCCACCACTCGGTTGTCGCTGTCGCTCGCTGAGTCGTCTCGTTTTGGACAGAGTGCATCAATCTCATCTATAAAAAGAATGGATGGTGCATTATCCGTAGCCCGCTACAGATAGGTGTAGGTGGGAACAGGGTGATATGCAGAGGAGTGTTTTATATGAGTAATTGTAAGTGTGTATGTATGAGACATTGAGCATACACTTGTGTATTTCATATGAACTGTTTGTATGCAACGCAGAACGAGACTTTGAGGTTCACCGGTCATCAATCTGCGCATATAGTTGTGTGTGCAATTGTATATATTTAATTGTTTGTAATAATTTTGCATACACACTTCCTGTGACATTTACCCATGTATATATATAA
>NW_014025204.1:0-517 GCF_001186125.1 Sphaeroforma arctica JP610 | reverse complement strand
GTGTGTGTGTGTGTATATATATGTAGTATATATATATATATACATTCAAATATATATAGAAACATAGATACATATATAGATACATACATAGATGCATAGATGCATAGATATATATATATATATATACATATATATTCATATATACATAGAAACATATATAGATACATAGATACATACATATATACATAGATACATACATGCATACATGCACAAACACACATCAATACACACATACATACCTTGTTTCAGCACGGTGGTGTCCTCGCCATCGGCCGACGCTTGGGATGAGTTCATATGGCGCTGCCCATCTAAACTGTTATGCGACTGTAGCTGTGTAGGGGGCGAGTACATTTCTTCGCGAGTTTTGACTGTGCGCATACTACCGCCCCTCCGCATGTCCGTTCTGTGTACCATGTAAGAGGAAGGTGCGGTTAGATGTACATACACAGACATGGAGGTGGGGGTGGAGAAGAGTGATAGATGTCGATTTGTAGATGAGAGAGCTATATATAGATAT
>NW_014025205.1:0-517 GCF_001186125.1 Sphaeroforma arctica JP610 | reverse complement strand
GTCTGTAATCGGGTGATGCATGTGGACGTACTGAGGGCAAAAGGTCACCGCTTTGGATAATTGTGCGTAGAAACAGTTCACATCCAGACTTCAAAGCCACCGCCGCGTCTTCGGCTGTTAATTCGTTGGCCATTTGCTCCATCCTGCTCCGAATTTCCATAAAGGTTGTTGCTGTATACATTCGCAAGATATACAAATATCAATAATACACAGACCACGTTAGTAATAAGAGGATTGCTACTATGCAGGTCTCTGGTTGTGTGATAAATACAAACGGAAAAATACGAAAAATGCGACAACATGGGTACCAGTCCCAATTTAAAAATGCACGTATTAATAATGCATTAACATGATTATACAAGCATGTATCATCGCAAGGGTATCGTATATCAGAAACACTGCACACGTGTTCTCGACATTTGTACAACAATTATTGAGATGCGCAAGTGTTGGTACGCGATTATACATAGCCATGTATAAAATAGACTATAAAATATAATTATATAAATATATATAT
>NW_014025206.1:0-517 GCF_001186125.1 Sphaeroforma arctica JP610 | reverse complement strand
TCAGGTCACTCTGATCTCGCGCTATCCATATGCCTACTGTGAACTCTAAGGATATTAAGACTACCACTATTCTCCTGGCATTCTTTGAAAACCCAGACAATTATATCCGTGAATTGTGAAGGAATCCCAACAATATTGACCGATCCGACCCCGTCTAGAGGCAACTGATGGACACCCAAGGAAATTTTTTAAGCTTATCGGATTATCAACCGCACCTAATCTCCACTACTGCAGACGGATATCAGCCAATTCAATTATGAGCCGTGGGAAGCTTTTGCCGCACTGAAACGCAAGTTTGAATCCCTGGCCGAAGATGATATCCAGACATTAGAAGGAAAACTGAACCGCATCACGCAAGAACGGAACGAATCTTACGCCAGCCATATCAGTCGTCTCAACACGACATTTGTGAAATTCAAGAACGCCGGAGGTACGAAGTCTAACAAGAGCCTATGCGCTATTCTACAGCATAAACGACGATAATCAGACTGTTAAGATTACGTTGAAGACACCCGCT
>NW_014025207.1:0-517 GCF_001186125.1 Sphaeroforma arctica JP610 | reverse complement strand
AACACAACACAACACAACACACAACAACACAACACACACACACACACACACACACACACACACACACACACACACACACACACACACACACACATATATATATATATATACATAAACACACACACACACACACAGATACATACATACATACATACGCATACATAAATACATATAGAGAGAGATATATATATATACAACATACGTACATACATACATACTTACATACATACATACAAACTTAATATATATATATACATATATATATATATAGATATAAATACAAGTATACATATACCATACAAATCAAAACTTTCAACGAATGACTCACAGCCTCAAATATGTTCTTAGCAATCAATCCAGGAATGAACAGATGCAACGATTGCGTTTATTCGCGAGCTTACTGCTTGCTCTTAAGGAATCTCTTGACAATCTTCTGCTCCCCCACAAGGAAGGCACGAACGATGCTGCAGACAACAAGAAACGTGAAAAGTAGGAATATTGAAACATGGTCAATTAA
>NW_014025208.1:0-517 GCF_001186125.1 Sphaeroforma arctica JP610 | reverse complement strand
AAATGTACCGAACTTCTATATTCAACTCCACCCCATATTACTATATTTACTATTTTCGTCCTATATTTTCGTTTCGTTACTATAAGTACCGAACTCTAATTCATCATATCATAAACAATTCCCAGTAATTTCACTTTAAACTTTAGCCGCTTGCTGTTTCAACTGAAACTTTCTACCTTTGCTGTTTCAATTTCAACTTTCTACGTTTGCTGTTTCAATATCAGCTTTCTACGGTTGCTAAATCAATTTGAACCTTGTGCGGTGGCTGTTTCAATATCAACTTTCTACGTTTGCTGTTTCAATTTGAACTTTCTACGTTTGCTGTTTCAATATCAACTTTGTACGTTTGCTGTTTCAATATCAACTTTGTGCGGTTGCTGTTTCAATATCAACTTTCTACGTTTGCTAAATCATTATAAACCTTGTACGTTTGCCGTTTCAATATCAACTTTCTACGTTTGCTGTTTCAATATCAACTTTCTACGTTTGCTGTTTCAATTTCAATTTTCTACGGTTG
>NW_014025209.1:0-517 GCF_001186125.1 Sphaeroforma arctica JP610 | reverse complement strand
ATCTATCTAATCTATCTATCTATCTATCTATCTATCTATCTATACGTTTTGTAAATATATTGAAAAATATTTGGTATTTTGAGCGTAGTCATCCAATTTCATTTTCACACTCAAATTTATATACAGGTACTGAATATGCGTACTTTTGTTTGTATGTTGTACGTTGTACTTTTTTTTCTGATTCCATTCTCTTTCATACGCCTATCTATATGTATTGAACATACGTAATAGATGTTGTATCTGAGCGTACATGTCACAGTCTTAATTATCGACGTTGGAATGATAGCCTTGACTAATGTCCCGAGCTGTTCATTTCATCAGCGCTCCCTCCCACACAACGCGGTCTGAAGCCAAACGCGCCGCCAGTAGCGTCGTCAAAAGAGGATCGAGCCAGATTAGAAGCCCTTGCCAAAGATGTAAGTGTTGTCCTCTAATTAGATGTGTACACACACATACACACACAAACACACAGACACAGACACAAACACATAATAACTCACACACACACACACACACA
>NW_014025210.1:0-517 GCF_001186125.1 Sphaeroforma arctica JP610 | reverse complement strand
TATGTACATACATACATACATACATACATGCATACATACATACATACATACATATATATATGCATATGTATATCTCTAATCTAAGCGTATTCAGCAGTTCACAGCTGAATTCCAGGGGTAAACAACCCTATACTTATACATATACGATTGATACGTATTCTGCAAGACACAGCAGAGGTCCAGAAGCATATGAAAGCACGTCTGTACGTATACATATATAACCAATACGTATTGTGAAACTTTTTAGCTTTTATACACACCTGTAGGAACGGCAACACTGACGCAATGGTCCAGTCTGGCGGTAGTATGGCTGTAACTATCGCCGAGTCGAACTTGTCACTGTGACGATTGAGTAGATTGATCGCATTCTACCAGAGCCAACAAAGGGTTTAGGGTTAAGAACTTAGGGTTTGAGGGGCAACGTGATGATGAAAAGTTGTTCAACAGTACAACAAAAAGTTTTTCACCGCAACAATTGAATTCGTGTGGCATATTGTTAAATGGGATGTGTAATATA
>NW_014025211.1:0-517 GCF_001186125.1 Sphaeroforma arctica JP610 | reverse complement strand
TACATATACATATATCACCATATACTTTGATACCACCACAGGAGAAAATGTTCGCCAAGAGAGAATTGCTAGCGCCCGAGCTGAAGAATTGGGAGGAAGCGCTCACATACAAATGGGTGTGTTTCCTAGACATACTGCGAATCACTTGTGTTCATCCGTTGATGACTACGGGCACTCATATAACTTGTGTACAGACCCCCGCCTGGTGGCCAATGGGTTGTGTGGTGAACCAACTACGTTGGTTACGGTGTTACGTTGATGTTTGGGTGCCTTCGATTGAAGGAGTGTGTGTTTACGTAATGACGCTGATTGCTGCAAGGTAAAATATGGAATGCGAGTATGTGCTAGTGTATGACCGGGCAAGTCAGCCCTCGCTTTCACATGGGTGTGTGCATACCCAACTATGGTCACAGATACATACCGAAGTAGGACTACTTTCCAGTCGAGTGTTGTTTTTGTACGCAACGTTTGATTCAAGATACTTATTGTGATCTATGGCATGACAAGCATGAACAAG
>NW_014025212.1:0-517 GCF_001186125.1 Sphaeroforma arctica JP610 | reverse complement strand
TATGTATATATATATATATATATGTATATATATACATATACATACACATATACATACACTTATCCATACGTTTAAAGGAGCCTCTCGTCTTTGATGAGGATAAGGCTCTCCCTGAGAACTGTTGTTTCCCTTCTGCCAGTTGTCCGATTGTTGGCTTGGTCTTTTTCGCTGGCATTATCTTGCCTGCAATCACATTCTGTATCAGCTCTACCCATTCATCCTTCTCTGTGGTCCGATTGGTCGGTAGCGGATTTGAGTACATTATAAACGCCATTTAATTGGTTAGCTATCGCGCTGGTATGTCTGTACCTTGTTCTCCTCAACAATACTATGTATAATCTCACTAGTCTACCCATTGGTCTTTCTCTGTGTTGGCATTGGTCAAGATTAGCAATTAAATTTAGGAAGCTCGTGCATGCCATTGGTTACTAGTTAAACATATCTGAAGTTACAGTATGGGGAGGAACCGGATACTGCGTCAGCTCAATATATATATATATATATATATATATGAATG
>NW_014025213.1:0-517 GCF_001186125.1 Sphaeroforma arctica JP610 | reverse complement strand
TGTATATATGTATATATGTATATATATTTATATAGATATATATAATATGTCACAACGATTGGAGTGGTATGTTAAGTTCATGCTAATATCAATACCATCACAAAACTACCATCTAGTCGTATTGACCGAAAGGACAATCCCTGTAGTATAGCCGTGCTGACGTAGTACTATCACGTAGTTCCCACGACAATTGCCATCCTTACATATAGGAGGTGGTACTTGAGAAGTGGCTAAGAAGTCCAGACCCCAATAAAGGCGGAAACCGAGCTAGGTATTGTTCTGCAGAACATTGTGGTCACGAGAGCTGCTACAATGCTTCAACATCACTCAACGAAAATAAACGCAGAGACATTGCACGAGACACCAGACAATACCTATGTAAAATCGACAACCTAATAAAAATGCACGCACACGTATACACACAAAATCAAACTATAAACATGTATATATATATACATACATACATACATACATACATACATAAATCCATATATACGTCTATATATATATACATACG
>NW_014025215.1:0-518 GCF_001186125.1 Sphaeroforma arctica JP610 | reverse complement strand
ACACACACACACACACACACACACACACACACACACACACACACACACACACACACACACACACACACACACACGCACTTGTAAAAGCCCACGATTAGGATTTTCTATACAAAAATACGTTGAAATATGCTTCGGTACATTGAACAGTGTAGAGCCTTAGAACTCTCGATCACTTTCGAATGTCATGCTTTGGTCTGATGGTCCTTTTAATTTTGATGCCGTGCAGCCCAAGAATGCCAAAGTCACGTTCAAACCCGCCGATATTGCAGCCATCTTAGCCATAGTGCTGGATGTGAGGAAGCACCCGATATTAGTCCACTGTCTGGATGGTGAGTATGCTTTCTCTCCATATTATGTTTTGTGCATCTCTCAGTTCGTCCTGACATGATGTCTGGGCTCGTTATTAGTACATTATCTTCTAGATGCGGAGCATGCGTGGCTGTCTTTTCATGTATTGCGGATGTGCACTTTAGTCTCCGTGCATACGTCTGCATGTTTGCATGTTCTGTACAAATGAT
>NW_014025216.1:0-518 GCF_001186125.1 Sphaeroforma arctica JP610 | reverse complement strand
GTAATAAGAGTCAACGGAATTACCCTACCGTTAAACAAGAGCTCCTTGCTATAGTTACTGCGCTAAGACAGTTTAAAGACTACCTTTATGGAAGTTACTTTACTGTCGCCTGTGATCAAGTCTTTAACATACTTAAAAGACATGAACCCTGATTCACAGTTGGTGAGCCGCTGGCATGACATTATTGCCAAGTTTGCTTTTAATATAACACACATACCAGGAATACATAACCATCTTCCTGACATGCTCTTTCGACTTGTGCCCGACTACCAGAAAACAGTCAAGGAGTTATTAGCAACCGATTGGATGCTGAATAAGAAATGGTTTAACCTTGCTCAATCACGATGGGGTCCATTTACTGTTGATATGTTCGCCGCAGAACATAACAAACAGGTTTCTGAATATAGGTCGTTGACTCATCCTAAAGGTGATGCATTTCAGCTTGACTTATCACAGCATAATGCGTGGGCTAACCCGCCTTGTCAACTTATCGCACAGTTGTCAAATTATGTTAATAT
>NW_014025217.1:0-518 GCF_001186125.1 Sphaeroforma arctica JP610 | reverse complement strand
ATATGTGTGTGTGTGTTGTTGTTTGTTGTGTGTGTGTGTGTGTGTGTGTGTGTTGTTGTGTGTGTGTGTGTGTGTTGTTTGTGTGTGTGTGTGTGTGTGTAATCCGTGGCTTTATTAAAGCTCAATTAATTGTGTAAAACATGGAATAAAACTTTCTGTTAATATACAGCGAGTAGGCTCCTCAATTCAAGCAATTTGTTTTATCACAAAATCACAAAGGAAAGAAAGTAGTTCATATAGGAGGAAAACAAACACGAATCAAAAGAAGTCTTCGAAGAATATGTTAATGTACATAGACCACAACACCGAATTCACTCCCAGTTTGTAAGTGTGTAGATATATACAAAGTACGTACATATGTGCACCAACCGATGTGTGTAAAAGGTAAAAACATTTACGGATGTACCCACCGAGTATATAGCTGCATTCGTGTGATAATATTTAACTATATATTTTCGTTTTGTGTACATTTTCCATACCATAAGTTCCGATCATCGATATATATATATACGAATATA
>NW_014025218.1:0-518 GCF_001186125.1 Sphaeroforma arctica JP610 | reverse complement strand
TACATTTATACATACACAGATCCACAATATGATAGACATACTTCAGCGTGTTATCGGACGTAGTCACTGGACTATCCGCGTGCGTAGCAAAGTACCCACGCGCGTTCATCTGTGCCTTCCCCAGACCAAATCCAGCTTTGCTATAGCCCTCTTTTAAGGCCCCTTCTTCCTGGTGTATTGAGGCGTCTTCGTCCACCAGAACATCGTCCTCGTCTTCTGGGTCAGAATCGTGTGCACGTCTAGATTTGCTTAGCCCTCCTGCAGTATATAGTTGGGTTGGGATTATCCGTGATTTGTTTATGTATAGATATTTGATCTGGAAATCGTTTTTGCAAGGTAAACTACCCCGCAGAAGTGAAATAGTACTTCAAGCTATTAAAATATGAATCTGTTGGATGGGAATTAGAGTTCACACACCCAAAAAAAAGGGTAGAGAACAGAGGCCGAATGAGTGCAGAATGTAGCCGTTTATACATTCCTTCCATGAAACCACCACATCGCAAACAAAATAATATATG
>NW_014025219.1:0-518 GCF_001186125.1 Sphaeroforma arctica JP610 | reverse complement strand
AGTACATACACATATACATACGATACTATTACACACTTAGTACATACACATATACCTGCGTTACTATTCCACACTTAGTACATATATATATATACGTTATTAAACATTTAGTACACACACATATACCCTTAGTACATACACATATACCTACGATACTATTACACACTTAGTACATACACATATACCTACGTTACTATTCCACACTTAGTACATGTATATATATACGTTATTAAACACTTAGTACACACACATATACCTACGTTATTAACACTTAGTACATACACATATACCTACGATACTATTACACATTTAGTACATACACTTATACCTACGTTACTATTCCACACTTAGTACATATATATATATACGTTATTAAACATTTAGTACACACACATATACCCTTAGTACATACACATATACCTACGATACTATTACACACTTAGTACATACACATATACCTACGTTACTATTCCACACTTAGTACATATATATATACACGTTATTAACACTTAGTACAT
>NW_014025220.1:0-518 GCF_001186125.1 Sphaeroforma arctica JP610 | reverse complement strand
GTGTGACTGTGACTATATGTCGAATGTATGACTATTATCGTATGTCCTTTGTATGACTATGACCATATGCCCTATGTATGACTATGACTTTATGTCCTTCGTATGACTATGACCGTAAATCTTTCGTATGACTATTATCGTATGTCCTTTGTATGACTATGACTATATGTCCTTTGTATTACTATGACCGTATGTCATTCGTATGACTATGACTATATGACCTATGTATAACTATGACCGTATGTCCTATGTATGACTATGATTATATATCCCATATATGACTATGACTATATGTCCTATGTATGACTATGACTATATGTACTTTGTATGACTATGACTATATGTCCTTTGTATGACTATGACCTTATCTCTTTTGTATGACAATGAACGTATATCCTATGTATGACTATGACTATATGTCCTTTGTAAGACTATGACCGTAATCCCTATGTACGATTATGACTATATGTAATTTGTATGACTATGACCGTATGTCTTTCGTATGACTATGACTATAT
>NW_014025221.1:0-518 GCF_001186125.1 Sphaeroforma arctica JP610 | reverse complement strand
CCATTGGTACCGTAGGTGGTTCTGAAGCGTAATTGTTGTTTCTTCTGTGAAGTATTCGTAGTGTAGAAAGCCATTGATAGCGTATGTGGTTTTGAAGTGTCTTCTGGGAAGCATTCGTAGTATATAAAGCCATTGATAGCGTATGTGGTTTTGAAGCGTCTTTGTAATTTCTTCTGTGAAGTATTCGTAGGGTATAGAGCCATTGGTAGAGTAGGTGGTTTAGAAGCGCCTTTGTTGTTTCGTCTGGGAAGCATTCGTCGTGTATAGAGCCATTGGTAGCGTATGTGGTTTTGAAGCGTCTTTGTAGTTTCTTCCGTGAAGTATTCGTAGGGTATAGAGCTATTGGTAGCGTAGGTGGTTTAGAAGCGCCTTTGATGTTTCGTCTGGGAAGCATTCGTCGTGTATAGAGCCATTGGTAGCGTAGGTGGTTATGAAGCGTCTTTGTTATTTCTTCTGTGAAGCATTCGTAGTGCATAGTGCCATTGATAGCGTATGTGGTTTTGAAGCGTCTTTGTAGG
>NW_014025222.1:0-518 GCF_001186125.1 Sphaeroforma arctica JP610 | reverse complement strand
CTTCTTGCAAGGCGCTCTCAACTTCATTTCACATTTCGGTTCGGTAGAAGTAGAGCCAGTACCCCCTTCAGTAGTAGTGCGAGGTTTCTTAGTACTACGCGCAGTGTTAGTCTCTACTGCGTTACGCTTAGTGGGCTGGGTGTAGCTCGTGGTACTAAGTACTCTAGTAGAGGGATTGGTATGCTTGTGAACTATCTTCTCAAAGACAGACCAAGGCATAGATCGCAAATCACCATAGACGATGATGTCATCATTGACTTTCTTAAAGAGGTTAGCTCCCATAGTCTCCATCATCTGACAAATTAATAAATATTCGCCAGTATAGGTACGACCACCCATCCGAGTATCATATGTGTCATATGAGCTAGAGCACCTCGAATAGTGGTATCGTTCGCAAAGAACTTGCGCGACTCTAGAAGTTCACGGTCACGTGCATCTTCAAAAAAGGTGTTAGGTATATTATCACGCAACTGGTGCCAGGGTAGGGCTTTCCAGTTGGGCTCATGGGCCTTCAAGAT
>NW_014025223.1:0-518 GCF_001186125.1 Sphaeroforma arctica JP610 | reverse complement strand
CAACGAAGGCTATGCGGCCATTGTTTGGACCATATGTAGTCAAAGCTAGACACGGTCAACGCTATGAGTTAGCGAACAAGATGGTTCCGCCCCACCATAATTCAAGGACAAACCGGTACGGGTGGAACTCCTCCGTTTAGTGCATAGACACACAGACCTACCAATTAACGAAGACTTATGGACCGAAGGAGGGGTTGAGTTTCGCCATATTATCACACACCGTACGAATGATGAGACGGGGAAGTTGGAATACCTGGTGAGATGGCGAGAAGGCGAACCAACGTGGGAAACAGCAGAAGATTTTGATGATGCCAACGATGTCGCGGCCTACCACAAAGCTTCGCAGACACGGACACGTTAACGCCAACGCGCACAATCTAATGATAACTCTTTGACGACCATTCGGTCGAACGGTACGCTCGAGCCGTGATTTTCGAGCCCTCTAGCTCTCAGATGTTAAATGCCAGCGCACTGCTCTAGCTCTCGGAGGATAACTGCCAGCACACTGCTCTAGCTCT
>NW_014025226.1:0-518 GCF_001186125.1 Sphaeroforma arctica JP610 | reverse complement strand
TCCCGGGTATAAAGAACGTGTTACCAGACGCGTGGTCGAGGCTTCATGAGGGAACTGTTGAGACTGAGGACCCGGAGGTACTATATGCAGAATGTTGGCAACTTTTTCCAGACTACTTTGAGCAAGCGCAACGGATTATGGGTGAGAATAATGTCGATGTCTTTGCTTCGCATCAGGACCATCATTTGCCACACTACTACACCGACGATGACAGGGGTGGAGCGTTTGCACATTGTTGGAAAGATATAGACGGATGGATGAACCCACCATGGAGATTAATCCATAGAATGTTGCGCAAGATACGATCAGAGAGGGCCACAGCTACGGTGTGTCTACCGTGGGCGCCCCACGAGCCTTGGTTCCAGTTATTCAAGTCGCTTCTACAAAGAGACCCAGTATTAGTTCCAAGGACAGCCCACTCCTTCCTCAAATACGGAAAGTATGCGAGTGGCAAGGCACCATGGGGTCACACAGTCATTGCCAGAGTAGGCCCACGCAATGGTTACAGCCTTCCAGCG
>NW_014025227.1:0-518 GCF_001186125.1 Sphaeroforma arctica JP610 | reverse complement strand
CTATATATCTTTATCTATATCTATCTATATATCTATATCTATATCTATATATATATATATGTTAATGTATATGTATATGTATATGTATATCTATATATGTATTTGTATATATGTATATATATATATGTATGTATGTATGTATATGTATATGTATATATATATATATGTATATGTATATATATATATGTATATTTATATATGTATATGTATATATATATTTATATATATGTATGTATATATGTATATATATCAATATTATATATATATATATATATATATTATTATTATGTATATATATATATTGTATGTTTGTATATATATGTGTGTGTGTGAGTGTGTGTGTATGTGTGTTTGTTTGTTTGTATGTATGTATTTTTTGTTGTATGTATGTATGTATGTATGTATGAATACATATATATATATGTGTGTGTGTATATATGTGTGTGTATGTGTAAATATGTATTTATATATATAAGTGTGTGTGTGTGTATACATATAGATATATATATTACATATGC
>NW_014025228.1:0-518 GCF_001186125.1 Sphaeroforma arctica JP610 | reverse complement strand
ATATATTAGTGTGTGTGTGTGTGTGTGTGTGTGTGTGTGTGTGTGTGTGTTTGTGTGCGTTTGTGTGTATATATATGGCATAAGTTGGCAAAGTAATCGTCTACCTTGCTTCGATGGGTGATATTAAACTATTTTTAGCGTGATATGAAGTCCCGTCAGTGACTGGTGTGCTGACTTCTGGTGTCGGCATGTTCTGCCCCAAGGCATTCTGCTGTGTATATTGATTGTCAACATTGATTAAGGTTAGTTAAGTAGTATACATATAATATGAAAAAGGTCAGTTAAGTAATATACATAAAGTAAGAAAGAAGATCTGTACCGTGTATACAAAAAGTAGTCAGTTACGTATTTGTCTGTGTCCATTGCAAAAAGTTTGTTAGGTCCACAAGTGTAAAAATCACAGCACTATATATTCAAAAATAGATATACACATACACAATTAATATATATATATATACATATACATATATATATATATATATGTGTGTGTGTGTGTGTGTGTGTGTGTGTGTGTGTGT
>NW_014025229.1:0-518 GCF_001186125.1 Sphaeroforma arctica JP610 | reverse complement strand
TACGCTTCAGAACCACCTGCTATACCAATGGCTCTCTACACTAATATTACTTAAGGGATAAAACAACAGAGACGCTTCAGAACCACCTAAGCTACCAATGGCTCTATACACTACGAATACTTCACAGACAAAACAACAGAGACGCTTCAAAACCACCTACGCTGCCAATGGCTCTATACACTACGATTATTTCACAGAAAAAATAACAAAGACGCTTCAGAACCACCTACGCTACCAATGGCTCTATACACTACGAATACTTCCAAGAAGACGCTTCAAAACCACATACGCTATCAATGGCTCTATACACTACGATTAATTCACATAAGAAATAACAAAGACGCTTCAGAACCACCTACGCTACCAATGGCTCTATACACTAAGGTTAATCTACAGACAAAACAACAGAGACGCTTCAGAACCACCAACGCTACCAATGGCTCTATACACTACGAATGCTTCCCAGAAGACGCTTCAAAACCACATACTTTACTAATGGCTCTATACACTACGAATAA
>NW_014025230.1:0-519 GCF_001186125.1 Sphaeroforma arctica JP610 | reverse complement strand
ACATACCCTGACGGATCTGAAATTCCCTATTTGCCACCTACTTCCTACGTGACTAGACTTTCTGATCTGCTTACCAACAGTGCAGAAAATTGTTCAAACTTACCTACTAATGAAGAACAGCCTTTGGCTATTACCTTACCAAATAATAAACGTAAGGCGCTTACATCGGAAATGGTTACTGGACCAAATACTAAACGACATAGGGTACAACATGAGTCTTGAACTCGTACATATAGGCACATACTTACTCGATAAGTCATGACCGAAACCGTTTTACTTTGGTTTTCGCTTTACAAACTAGATCGTATCTTAACGTACGTTCGTAGTTCTAAAAGCTACTGGGGGCTATGTAGAAATACGGCCTCCGGTCAGTCTAAAATATCAAGATCAATTGAGATAACACATTGGTTTTTATTTGCATTTTAAATAATTTAATACAAGCTCTTTTTCCAATATTTCCAAAGTGTTCTAAATTCACTTTGATGGCTCCAATAGCCTGAGTATTTGGTATGACTCATC
>NW_014025231.1:0-519 GCF_001186125.1 Sphaeroforma arctica JP610 | reverse complement strand
ACCCCACAAACATATGTGTATATGATACAGTCTTCAGTCAGTACTGGATCAAAGTACATACAAACATTGCATACCATGGTCTCCAGATCCAGCACGTACATGTCGTTACTGTACGCGACTTTGTTCTTTGATTTGTGCACACCTCCGAAGACGTAGAGTTTGTTGTCCACATAATTGGTACTCAGTCCCAGCCTTTGTCCCGGGGACGGGCCAGTAGTCACCAGTTGTGACCAAACACCGCCCGCCACATCCAACTGATACAACTGAGCACAGTAAGAGGTGCGAAAAAATGGGACAGAAAGTCCGGAATCAAACGGTGCACATAAGTTTCGGGACAGTGAAAGGGTATGTAGTATTAGTGTCTCAGAAAGCACATGAGCGCCGGTATACAAGAGGCTGAGCACTGTGCAGAAGTGATTGGCAAACTTATGTACATACACAGACACACAGACACACATACAAAAATATATACAAACACACAAACACACATGTATACACACATGCATACACACACACATA
>NW_014025232.1:0-519 GCF_001186125.1 Sphaeroforma arctica JP610 | reverse complement strand
TGCTGAGCTGGCATGGGTAATCCTAAGCACGCAACTTACTCCTGTAAGAATAATCTTATGCTGAGCTGGCATGGATAATCCTAAGCACGCGATTTACTTACGCCTGTAAGAATATTCTTATGCTGAGCTGGCATGGGTAATCCTAAGTACGCAACTTACTCCTGTAAGAATATTTTGGTTATCATAAGCACGCGACTTACGCTTGTAAGAAAATCTTATGCTGAGCTGGCATGAGTAATCCTGAGCACGCGACTTACGCCTGTACGAATAATATGATGCTGAGCTGGGTAGTCCTGAGCACGCGACTTACTTACGCCAGTAAGAATATTCTTATGCTGAGCTGGCATGGGTAATCCTAAGCACGCAACTTACTCCTGTAAGAATAATCTTATGCTGAGCTGGCATGGATAATCCTAAGCACGCGACTTACTTACGCCTGTAAGAATATTCTTATGCTGAGCTGGCATGGGTAATCCTAAGTACGAAACTTACTCCTGTAAGAATATTTTGTTATCCTAA
>NW_014025233.1:0-519 GCF_001186125.1 Sphaeroforma arctica JP610 | reverse complement strand
GTGTGTGTGTGTGTGTCTGTATTGATATATATATATATAATATATATATTTATATAAGAGAAAAAGAAGAGGTGGGGATAAATCTAAGTCTCTGAAAAAGCGATAGGATGGTAGTCATGGCTACGAGGATCGTAGTGAAAATGAGTGGTATACTAGATTATAATTGGTTAGATGATAGATACAAGCAAGGGTGACTATAGACACCATACCCCAGGAGCATAGGCAACCTGTCGATATGATTGTGGACGAGGCCATGGGGTAGGGTCACCACCCTCCCCCCCCCGCTCTCCACCATGTACGGTCCCTAAAAGAGAAGAGAAGAGAATAAAAGAGGGAACTACGATCCCCGATGTACGGTCCCCAAAAGAAGAGAGGGGCCTACGATCGTGGAGGTCGGGAACTCCGAAGGAGTGTAGGAGGGTCACCACCCTATATATATATTTGTATATATTTGTATATTTGTATATATATATATATATATATATATATATATATTGTTTTGTTATTAATTTAGTTATA
>NW_014025234.1:0-519 GCF_001186125.1 Sphaeroforma arctica JP610 | reverse complement strand
AAAAATATCATAGGCTCTTCTAGAATGTTTCTTCTAGAATGTTATCTATGATGAAATACAATACATACAAAAATATCATATGCCCTTCTAGAGTGTTAAATATGAGGAAATATAATACATACACAAATATCATACGCCCTTCTAAAGTGATATCTATGAGGAAATACAATATATACACAAATATCTTAGGCCCTTCTAGAGTGTTAACTATGAGGAAATACAATACATACACAAATATCATTGGCCCCTCTAGAGTGTTAACTATGAAGAAATACAATACATACACAAGTATCATAGGCCCTTCTAGAGTGTTAATTATGATGAAATACAATACATACAAACATATCATAAGCCCTTCTAGAGTGTTAATTATGAGGAAATACAATACATACACAAATATCTTAGGTCCTTCTAAAGTGTTAACTATGGGGAAATACAATACATACAAACATATCATAAGCCCTTCTAGAGTGTTAACTATGATAAAATACAATACATACACAAATGTCATAGGCCCTT
>NW_014025235.1:0-519 GCF_001186125.1 Sphaeroforma arctica JP610 | reverse complement strand
TTGTGCGTGTGTTTATACATCTTTATAAATATATGTATGCGTGTGTGTGTATTTGTTTATGTATATATATATATAGTGTGTATGTATATGTATTTGTTGTTTTTTACCTTTATGTATAAGGATATGTTTGTATGTATGTATTGTTTTTATTTATTCATTTGTGCACGTATGTTGTTCGTATATATATATATGTGTGTGTGAGTGAGTGAGTGTGTGTATATACGTATGTATGTAAGTATGTAGATACAAGTATTTGTGTGTGTGTATATTTGTTTGTTTTTCATGTATATATATATATATATGTGTGTGTGTTTGTGTGTAAACATGTGTGTGTGTGTGTGTATGTATGTATGTATGTATGTATGTATGTAGATACAATATATATGTGCCTGTAATCGTTTGTGTTTGTATACATATATATATATTTATATGTGTGTGTGTGCGTGTGTCTGTGTGTAAGTATATGTATTTGTATTTGTAACGTTTATGTAAAACGTTTATGTATATATTTATTCACAA
>NW_014025236.1:0-519 GCF_001186125.1 Sphaeroforma arctica JP610 | reverse complement strand
TTACGATTGACGTCGAAAAAACCTGAATTCTGCTCGAGGCCCAAATCCAAAGAGGACATAAATTTGTTGTACCGAACCGATATTCATAGTTCGGCAAAGGAAGCTGGCGGTTTTCACTAATCTTTCCCATCAATACGATAGGGACACTAAAAAATATATATAAATACACGTTTGGTAGAATCATCAATCCAGGCTCCAGACGGGCCTCCAGCTGAACACAAAAACACAAAAATTAAAGTTCCTGTCGCAGAAAATCAGAAACCCAAAACAATTGCCAACGAACAGGGTTTGTATAGCCAATAGGATCGACGTTCTTAAACTTACTTTCTATTGGTCGAGAGCATATGTTCATTTTCACGTTCCTCTCTACGTGGTATACAGAATTAACGACAAAATATTTCTCACATATATACACACCCACCACGGCACTTATACCCCTGCGGGGAATAAGAAATACACCAAACACAAACTGAAAAGTGCAAACTGCAAACGCCCTTGCCGATTTTTCTTTTTGCAGCA
>NW_014025237.1:0-519 GCF_001186125.1 Sphaeroforma arctica JP610 | reverse complement strand
TATATGTGTGTGTGTGTGTGTGTGTATATACGAATATTCATAATATATAGCGGTCTCGTGGCATCTAGGCGATAGCAAGGCTATGCAATCAACAAGAATGCTATGCAGTGCGAAAGTTGTAGTAGATATCAATTTTTGGACTACAACAGAAATGAGTGCAAATGTAATGGAACATATGCCCTACTGATAGTTGAATATAGGAATATATCCGAAAAAGAAGGGCAAAATTAGAACAATCATTCAGTCGCATCAAGTAGAAAGTATCATTCCAGAAGCAGTTTTTTGGAACGTAGAAGTATGACGGACGGAATGACGTTAGACCAAGCTTACGAGCTTCTAAATATGGAACAAAACTTGGACGTGGAAATACTTGAACAACATGTGCTGAGTGCCTTTCTCAGTCAGGACAATGGTCAGGTATCTTGGTATTCCTACAACGAGAAAAATTGTCTGGGTTCATATTAAGTCATACTGAATATGAACACGTACTCACAAACACAGACACACACACACACACAC
>NW_014025238.1:0-519 GCF_001186125.1 Sphaeroforma arctica JP610 | reverse complement strand
TATATATATATATATATATATATATATATATATATATATATATATATATATATATATATATATATATATATATATATATATATATATATATATATATATATATATATTTATAGATATATATATATACATATATGTATACAGATATACATATATACACTTATACATATCTACAAATCTATATATTTACATATCTACATATCTACATATCTACATATCTATATACCTGTATATCTGTATATCTGAATATCTGTATATCTGTTTATCTGTTTATCTGTATATCTGTATATCTGTATATCTGTATATCTGTATATCTGTATATCTGTATATCTATATCTATTTCTATATGTCTATATATCCATATCCATATCCATATCCATATCCATATCCATATCCATATCCATATCCATATCCATATCTCCATCTATATCTAAATCTATATCTATATCAATATCTTTATCTATATTTTTATAATCTATATCTATATCAATATCTATATCTATATTTATATCTATATATCTC
>NW_014025240.1:0-519 GCF_001186125.1 Sphaeroforma arctica JP610 | reverse complement strand
TGGATGTATGGACACTAAGGTTTCATTTACAGGATGTTCGAGGATTATGGGCACTTAAGTTTCATTACAGGACCAAGAAAAATACTATTATGCCAAAATTTGTTAAAATATCTACAGAACATGTCCACTGGTTGTCACTGAATGACTGCGATATGAACAGCTGGGTTCACTTGCCATCATTATGCAAATCACACGAATGTTGCAAATTTTCGCTGAATCGAAGATTTTAATATGGATAATTGTGATGCATTCTATACTTCATTTCCGACCTTTTAATACTTTTGTATCTGCTTTCTTCGGGGATTTCTTAGTGTGATACGATCAAATGTCGTGTGATTGAATGCAAGTGTCCGATTTATTCCAATATTTTAAGTCATTGCGGCACATCCCGATCGAAAACCTATTGTGGAACCCTGCTGTTTATTGTATAACCAAGTATGTCAATGTATAGTTATGTAAAAAATAAACTAAGTTTAGGTGATACATGCTGGGTTGCTACAGATAACAAATACATATAAA
>NW_014025241.1:0-519 GCF_001186125.1 Sphaeroforma arctica JP610 | reverse complement strand
CAACCGCACAAAGTTGAAATTGAAACAGCAACCGCACAAAGTTGATATTGAAACAGCCACCGACACAAGGTTCAAATTGATTTAGCAACCGTAGAAAGTTGATATTGAAACAGCAACCGCACAAAGTTGATATTGAAACAGCAAACGTACAAGGTTTATATTGATTTAGCAACCGTACAAAGTTGATATTGATACAGCAAACGTACAAGGTTTATATTGATTTAGCAACCGTACAAAGTGCAAACCATCTTCCTGTTCTACATATTACACAGGTTCTGTTTCACGCTAGAAAAGACCCCGGCAGGTCTCGCATACATCGGCTGTAGCGCTAGAAAGGTCACTCCCACACACTTTACATGTCCCTTCGTGTTAGAGTTTGTGTCAAAACTGATCGCACCACAGAAAGGCGTAGTAGTTAATAAGACACTGCTAGATGCACTTAGTAGTCGCAAGCGTTATACAGACATGCTAACGATTCACGATCAACTAGTATATATACACAAGGGACCGATACTCATA
>NW_014025242.1:0-519 GCF_001186125.1 Sphaeroforma arctica JP610 | reverse complement strand
CCCGATGCCGGACAAAACTCTTCATGAAATGGATGACATAACTTCGGTATGGCTCTTCTTCAGAGCAATTTTCCCTAACAGCAAGCCACCATCCCAATCAGTATTTGAAAAATACTGGCATGCCCACCCAGCCCTCAATCGCCACCACTTTCTCTGGTATCTTCCATCTAAATCGGTATCTCAACCAAATCGCCGCGGAAGCTCCACCAGTACCCACGAATCCCGGTAAACGCCAAAGAATCAGCGCGTGCGGAACCCGGACGACTTCATATACCAACGGTCTCCCCGACACAATCATCCGACACGATGGATAGCAATACGCAGCCTCAGCTTTCCACGACGGACTCTTCGACGACAGGCAATGATATAGAAATGGCTGACATCGTCAAAGAGGAGAGCCCAGTAGTATTGACCGATGATGAAAAATGTTAGGACCAATGAGAATGACGCTCTTCAACCCACAAGGACTCAACATGGACAACGCAGCACATACAGATAAGTGTTTGAACGTCATATCGA
>NW_014025243.1:0-519 GCF_001186125.1 Sphaeroforma arctica JP610 | reverse complement strand
TTCGATGGGGATTCACAAGCGTGTTTTTCTCAATGAAATGAGACTGGCATGCTGAGAGAACTGGAGGAAGGGAAACATTTTGCAGCCTGTAAAAGTTGGTTGAGTTTAGTCAGTACGTCAATTTGGCAAATTTTAAGTGAACCATACTGCTGAATCTGGCAACATTACAAGGTTTGACATGCCTGTTACCTCCCAGATCCAATCTCTCCTTGTCTGCAGCAAAGCTGACCTCCTTCGTTTCGATGCCAATACTTTCCCTGACGGGCTTGTCTATCATCAGATACCCATAGTAGTAAGCCACCTCATAGTACGTTTGCTCTTTAGGGGGATATAAACTACACAACTCACTTGGCGATCTGTACATTATTGGCAGATTCGATCACAAAAGATTCGTGGTTTAGAAATGACTAGCAGTCAATTGCGTCACGCCTAACACGAGCAAAAGTAGAAAATATGTTTTAGTATACGCGGCAATAAATTACATAGCACGTACAAAGATATATATCCATATGAATATAT
>NW_014025244.1:0-519 GCF_001186125.1 Sphaeroforma arctica JP610 | reverse complement strand
ATATATACATATATATGCATTTGCATATATGTATATATATATATATATATATGTTTGCATGTATTTACCAATATCGTTAACCTACGTATAGATATTCAGCTTCGTATGCTCAATCCGGCGTACTTAACATACTACTTCTACCACGAATCTGTTTTTGTCAGGTAAGTAAAGATATTGAACATTGCATACCTATGGACATTAATGCTTGTCGTACTCTGTGTCAAAGTCCCATTGTGCGAGAAATGTGTTGGAGATGTATTTCGGCCGCCAGAGGGGACCTGTAAGGTGTTCTCCAACATTAATAGGCAATCGAAACAGTTATGTATCTGAGCAATACTACCGTTACTACTGTTGCGCAATCATCTTATTGAGATGGAAGACGATCAATAACAACCACAATAAAGTGATGTGTATCAGGTATAGATGATATATATTTATTAATTGATTAAGTTGTAATTATGTATCCAGGCAAATAAATTCACGTAATAATATGGTTACCATTAAAAAAACTCAGGTAAA
>NW_014025245.1:0-519 GCF_001186125.1 Sphaeroforma arctica JP610 | reverse complement strand
TCTTTGAAGCATTCGTAGTTCATATAGCCATTATTAGCGTAGGTGGCTATGAAGCGCCTTTGTTGGTTCGTCTGGGAAGCATTCGTCGTGTATAGAGCCATTGGTAGCGCAGGTTGTTATGAAGTGTTTTTGTTTTTTCTTCTGTGAAGTATTCGTAGTGTATAATTCCATTGATAGCGTATTTGGGTTTGAAACTCCTTCTGGGAAGCATACGTAGTGTATAAAAACATTGATAGCGTATGTGGTTTTGAAGCATCTTTGTAGTTTCTTCTGTGCAGTATTCGTAGGGTATAGAGCCATTGTTAGCGTAGGTGGTTATGAAGCGTCTTTGTTGTCACTTCTGTGAAGTATTCGTAGTGTATAGAGCCATTGGCAGCGTAGGTGGTTCTGATGCGTTTTTGATTTTTCTTCTGTGAAGTATTCGTAGGCTATATAGCCATTGGTACCGTAGGTGGTTATGAAGCGTAATTGTTGTTTCTTCTGTGAAGTATTCGTAGTGTATAAATCCATTGATAGCTT
>NW_014025246.1:0-519 GCF_001186125.1 Sphaeroforma arctica JP610 | reverse complement strand
ACACACACACANACACACACACACACACGCACATATATATATATATATATATATATATGTATACTAAAGCCCTAAACCCTACGTACGTATGTACATACTTACATACATACATACATACATACATACTCACACACACACACAAATACATAAATACATACATACATACAAACATATATATATACATACATACATACATTAATACATACTTACACACACACACACATACATACATACATACATAAAATTTAAATACATACTTACATACGTGTGTACATACGTACGTACGTAGGTACATACATACATACATACACACACACATACATATATACAAACTTATATACATACATACATATATACATATATTCATACAAACATACATACATACATACATACTAAAATACATACATACATACATACATACATATGTACACAAACACAAAGACACACATACACACACACACGCACACAAACACTCACACTCACATACATACATACATAAATACATACTTACATATATAT
>NW_014025247.1:0-520 GCF_001186125.1 Sphaeroforma arctica JP610 | reverse complement strand
GCAACCGAATATAGGTTTCTAGGGACTATTAACGTTCCCTAGTTGATCCTCTGATCAGCCAACCAGATGTGCCAGTCTGATGAAGGCTAAGTCGGTATTTCTTGATAAGTGGCAAGCTAATGGTTAAGACAATAACTAAGGACATAAAGAGTACTTTTCCTTTTTTTTTTCAATGGTTTTATTAATCAAGACCTTTTCCATTTTACATATCTTTGGACGATGCCATTAAACGGCCCCAGTAAAATACCAAACGTAAGAGCTGGTCTAGTTCTATTAATAGAACTATATTTACTTTTCAACTCTATTTATATCTGAATACTTCGGTAGCGAGATGGCTCAACCGAACATAGGTTTCTAGGGACTATTGTAAACTTCGATGGAAATTACTAGGTTTCAAACTATATTAAACTAAAATACAATTTAGTCAGTTAGGATTTAGCAGTGGTAGCTTGTGTAAGAATGATCGGGACTGCCTCTTGTTAAGAGCCTAAATATCCTCGATCACACAGGTCGTACCTCT
>NW_014025249.1:0-520 GCF_001186125.1 Sphaeroforma arctica JP610 | reverse complement strand
AATGTATGTATGTATATGTAAATATATATGTATATGTAGATATATGTATATATATATATACATGTATATATGAATATATGCATATATGTGTATATGTGTATATGCGTATATGTGTATGTGTATATGTGTATATATAAATATGTGTGCGAGTGTATATATATATATATATATATAAAATATATATATATATATATTTATGTATATATATATATATTTATATATGTGAGTGTATATGTATATGTAAATGTAAATGTAAATGTAAATATAAATGTAAATGTATGTATATGTACATGTATATGTATATGTATGTATATGTATATAAATGTACATATATAATGTATATGAATATGTATATGTATATGTATAAGTATATGTATATGTATATATATGTGTTTATGTAAATGTTTGTGAATTTGCATATGAATTGCAATATGTATTATATACTATATGTATGTCTATATATGTATATGTATATGTATGTATATGTATATGTATATGTATATGTATATATCTATAAACA
>NW_014025250.1:0-520 GCF_001186125.1 Sphaeroforma arctica JP610 | reverse complement strand
TATATAGATAGATAGATAGATAGATAGATATAGATATATAGATATATATAATATATATATATATATATTTGCACACACACACACACACACATATATATATATATATAATACCTATAGAGCGCATGACACAACTGTACTTAGAATATACAGCCTTCCAGGGTGCACAGTAGATTAGTAATCTCAAATGTCCAATATCATATACACGAAATGCGCAAGTCAACATAGCCCACCAAAGCTATAGTAACATTCGTAACAATAATTATGTATAAATGAATAAGATCTCACAACTAAACTAAATACATGCAAGATATAGCCCACCAAAGTGATGGTGAAATACTGAACAGGATCATATCCAGATATATAACATCACACAATAGAAAACTATGCACTCAACTACACAGCGTACCATAGTAAAGGGGAAATGCGAATCAGGATCATATTCAGATTATAAAATCACACAGTAAGAGACTATGCACTTAACTACACAACGTACCATAGTAAAGGGTTAGAGCGAATCAGT
>NW_014025251.1:0-520 GCF_001186125.1 Sphaeroforma arctica JP610 | reverse complement strand
GTATGTATGTATGTATTTATATATGTATGTATGTATGTATGTATGAAGGTAGGTATGTATGTATGTGTATGTATGTATGTATGTATGTATGTGTGTGTATGTTTGTCTGTCTGTATGTATGTATGCATGCATGTATGTATGTATGTATGTATGTATGGATGTATGGATGTATGTATGTATGTATGTATGTATGTATGTATGTATGTATGTATGTATGTATGTATGTATGTATGTATGAAGGTATGTATGTTTGTATTTATGTATGTATGTATGAATGCATGTATGAATGCATGCATGCATGCATGCATGTATTTATGTATGTATGTATGTATGTATGTATGTATGTATGTATTTATGTATGTATGTTTGTATGTATGTATGTTTGTATGTATGTATGTTGTATGTATGAAGGTATGTATGTATGTATGTATGTATGCATGTATGAAGGTAGATATGTATGTATGTGTATGTATGTATGTATGTATGTATGTGTGTGTATGTTTGTCTGTCTGTATGTATG
>NW_014025252.1:0-520 GCF_001186125.1 Sphaeroforma arctica JP610 | reverse complement strand
GCCAATGGCTCTATAAACTACCTATACTTCACATAAGCGACAAAAAAGACGCTTAATAACCACCTACGCTACCAATGGCTCTATGAACTACGAATGCTTCACATAAGAAACAACAAAGACACTTTAGAACCACCTATGCTGCCAATGGCTCTCTATAAACTACCAATACTTAACAGAAGCGACACAAAGGACGCTTCAGAACCACTTACGCAGCCAATGGCTTTATCCACTACGGATGCTTCACAGAAGAAACAACAAAGACGCTTCAGAAACACCTACGCTACCAATGGCTATATACACTACGAGTGCTTCGCAGAAGCGGCAACAAAGAGGCTTCAGAACCACCTACGCTACCAATGGCTCCATACACTACGAATGCTGCACACAAGAAAAAAAAAGAGGCTTCAAACCACCTACGCTGCCAATGGCTCTATAGCCTACGATTACTTTACAGAAGAAACAATGAAGACACTTTATAACCACCTACGCTACCAATGGCTCTATACAATACGAGTGCTTA
>NW_014025253.1:0-520 GCF_001186125.1 Sphaeroforma arctica JP610 | reverse complement strand
CACAACACATCACAACACAACACAACACAACACAACACAACACAACACAACACAACACAACACAGCGCAACACAACACAACACAACACAACACAACACAACACCACACAACACAACACAACACAACACAACAGACAGAGATGAGTGGAGAGACGTGTATTAGCTTCCATGGTGAATATCAGCGGGAGGATAGGTGCCACCTGGCCAACGATCCGGATGGTAGTTCACTTAACACGTGCACAGGTTAGTGACTTACTGAGCTACCTTCACTACACAACAGTGCTGCATTGTTACAATTAATCTGTACCTCTGCATGGCAGCACTGTGTTATGTAGACAGATAGTGACGGTATGTACAAGCTGGGTACGCTAGCTAGGTAACTAATTCTTTCTAAATCACTCTACCATTGATTCGGCACAGTTGTTACTTTGTAAGCCACGAACAGCAACAAAGTACCCCGAACATGCAGTGTATATTCGGAAATGACAAGTAAATTTATGTTTGCATTCCTAATTGTGCTT
>NW_014025254.1:0-521 GCF_001186125.1 Sphaeroforma arctica JP610 | reverse complement strand
TGTGTGTGTGTGTGTGTGTGTGTGTGTGTGTGTGTGTGTGTGTGTGTGTGTGTGTGTGTGTGTGTATGTATATATATATATTCATGCTGGGCAACCTGTTATACCCACCTTGAGCTGTTGTTGTAGCTGATGTTCGAGTTCACTGGTTGATAGGTTGCGCTCGAACGACCACTTGGTGACATCACATTGCTGGACGATGAGTACTGTATCTAGGGTTTAGGGTTTTAGTATTTTCAGGGATTTAGGGTTCTGAGGTTTTGAGCTGATTGATTTGGGTCATAAACAGCTTGCTACACGAAAGTCCGACTTCGTGTAAAGAACAAATGCTACAACAATGGAAAACGTACAACTGATATCCAACATTTTCATACTCTCGATAAAAGTGGTGCTATCAATAGACTGATATATTAGATACGATGCTTTTAGTAGCCAGTTGATAGATAGTGCTATTAATAGACTGATATATTGAATACAATGCTTTTAGTAGCCAGTTGATAAATAGTGCTATTAATAGACTGATA
>NW_014025255.1:0-521 GCF_001186125.1 Sphaeroforma arctica JP610 | reverse complement strand
ATGCATGCATGCATACATGCTTGCTTGTATACGTACCTACATACCTACATGCATGCTTGCTTGCATACGTACCTACATACCTACATACATGCATACATACATGCATACATACATACATACATACAAACATACATACATATATATATATATGCATATATATATAAAAATATAAATATACATATATACATACATACATATACATACATACACATACATACTTACATACATGCATACATACAGACATGCAGATATAAATGCATATATTCCCACCTATGCACATACATGCATACATACAGGCATACATACATACGCACGTACATTCATACATACATACGCACGTACATTCATACAAAAACACACACAAACACCCACACATACACCCAAAAACACACACGTACATACAAATACAAAACAAAAAAATGTATATGTTTATATATGTATACATGAAGTTTATATTTGTTTATTTTTATATATGTTTATATGTAATACATATGTAGATAAATACATATCATATATATATA
>NW_014025256.1:0-521 GCF_001186125.1 Sphaeroforma arctica JP610 | reverse complement strand
GTATTCATACTATCTCTTATGTAGTATATATAAATATATATAGTATTCATGCTATCCCTTATGTAGTATATATAAATATATGTAGTATTCATGCTATGATCCTAAGACGCGTGTACTCCTGGCTTATGGGATGGCCGTGGCACTGTTCAACTGCGACGAGATGAGGGTGGTCATATACCACCGTTTCCGATGACTACCTATCCAGCTTGCGATTCAAACTATGCGACCACTACCTACACTCACATTGAACGGGCCTTTCAAAAGTTGCAGCCACAATCTCAATTAGCAAGCTGTTGGGCTCAGCAATCTATAAAACACTAAACCCAAAACCCAACACCAAAAACCCAACTCAGGCCAGCGTACCTGCGACCGGTTCGCACCGGACTTTGGACAGCCGTTGGAGGAGGGCAAGGAGTGGCTGGGTGTGAAAGTACGAGAACAGGCGTTTCTCATACACCCGTGGCTGCACGTGTCAACGAATACAGTGCGCAACCGAGAAGACTTTAAAGCTGCGGGTAAGC
>NW_014025257.1:0-521 GCF_001186125.1 Sphaeroforma arctica JP610 | reverse complement strand
ATATTTATATATACACTGTATATATATATATATATATATATATATGTATGTAAGTATATATATATATCACATCGCAAACACTACAAGTGCGCTGAGTAGGCACAACTTAGAATACACGTATCCCTTGTACTCCCTCCGCCATAAACGCAAGTCATCAATAGTCGTGAACCTTCTTGGACCTGTAGAATGGTTTTTACGTATAAATACTAATACATATACACATTCAAATAGATATACATATACATTTACATATATATGTTGTTTAGGTGATTAATCAGTATTTACGTTACAGTTACCCCTTGTGCGCCGTGTGGGATTAACGTCGCGCATTTGCGGGGTTGTGATGGGTTGTCTACTAGGGATGACGTCACTTCTATTTATGGACTTAGATAAGAGCAACCGAGAGAAACGCGCCAAGGAGCTTAGTACTATTTTTAGGACAGTGGTTAAAGAAGGGAGGAGGCTTGTTAAAGCGGAACAGTGCAAGTGAGTGAACACTTATATATATATATATATATATA